>NC_054499.1:15086844-15089344 GCF_017639515.1 Carcharodon carcharias | reverse complement strand
CCCACCACACACACCCCCCCACCACACACACCCCCCCACCACACACACCCCCCCACCACACACACACCCCCACCACACACACCCCCACCCCCCACCACACACACCCCCCACCCAACACCACACACACCCCCCCACACACACACACACACACACCCCACACACACACCCCCCACACACACACCCCCCCCCACACACACACACACACCCCCCCCCACACACACACACACACCCCCCCCACACACACACACACACACCCCCCACACACACACACACACACCCCACACACACCCCCCACACACACACACCCCCACCCCCACACACACACACCCCCACCCCCACACACACACACCCCCACCCCCACACACCCCCACCCCCACACACACACACCCCCCCCACACGCACACACGCCCCCCCCCCCACACGCACGCACCCGCACCCGCACCCGCACACGCACCCGCACCCGCACCCGCACACGCACCCGCACCCGCACACGCACCCGCACACGCACCCGCACACGCACCCGCACACGCACACACACCCGCACCCGCACACACACCCGCACACACACCCGCACACACCCACCCGCACCCGCCCGCACCCGCACACGCACACGCACACGCACACGCACACGCACGCACCCGCACCCGCACACACACGCACCCGCACCCGCACACACACGCACCCGCACCCGCACACACACGCACCCGCACCCGCACACGCACACGCACACGCACCCGCACCCGCACCCACACCCGCACACACACGCACCCACACCCGCACACACACGCACCCACACCCGCACACACACGCACCCACACCCGCACACACACGCACCCACACCCGCACACACACGCACCCACACCCGCACACACACGCACCCACACCCGCACACACACGCACCCACACCCGCACACACACGCACCCACACCCGCACACACACGCACCCACACCCGCACACACACGCACCCACACCCGCACACACACGCACCCACACCCGCACACACACGCACCCACACCCGCACACACACGCACCCACACCCGCACACACACGCACCCACACCCGCACACACACCCGCACACACCCGCACACACACCCGCACACACCCGCACCCACACCCGCACACACCCGCACCCACACCCGCACCCACACCCGCACACACCCGCACCCACACCCGCACACACCCGCACACACCCGCACCCACACCCGCACACACCCGCACCCACACCCGCACACACCCGCACCCACACCCGCACACACCCGCACCCACACCCGCACACACCCGCACCCACCCGCACCCACACCCGCACCCACCCGCACCCACACCCGCACCCACACCCGCACACACCCGCACCCACACCCGCACACACACGCACCCACACCCGCACACACACGCACCCACACCCGCACACACACGCACCCACACCCGCACACACACGCACACACACGCACCCACACCCGCACACACACGCACCCACACCCGCACACACACGCACCCACACCCGCACACACACGCACCCACACACGCACCCACACCCGCACACACACGCACCCACACCCGCACACACACGCACCCACACCCACACACACGCACCCACACCCGCACACACACGCACCCACACCCGCACACACACGCACCCACACCCGCACACACACGCACCCACACCCGCACACACACGCACCCACACCCGCACACACACGCACCCACACCCGCACACACACGCACCCACACCCGCACACACACGCACCCACACCCGCACACACACGCACCCACACCCGCACACACACGCACCCACACCCGCACACACACGCACCCACACCCGCACACACACGCACCCACACCCGCACACACACGCACCCACACCCGCACACACACGCGCACACACACGCACCCACACCCGCACACACACGCACCCACACCCGCACACACACGCACCCACACCCGCACACACACGCACCCACACCCGCACACACACGCACCCACACCCGCACACACACGCACCCACACCCGCACACACACGCACCCACACCCGCACACACACGCACCCACACCCGCACACACACGCACCCACACCCGCACACACACGCACCCACACCCGCACACACACGCACCCACACCCACACACACACGCACCCACACCCACGCCCACACACACACACACACAGATACGCCCACACACACACACACACAGATACGCCCACACACACACACACACAGATACGCCCACACACACACACACACAGATACGCCCACACACACACACACACAGATACGCCCACACACACACACACACAGATACGCCCACACACACACACACACAGATACGCCCACACACACACACACACAGATACGCCCACACACACACACACACAGATACGCCCACACACACACACACACAGATACGCCCACACACACACACACACAGATACGCCCACACACACACACACACAGATACGCCCACACACACACACACACAGATACGCCCACACACACACACACAC
>NC_054499.1:14941844-15066844 GCF_017639515.1 Carcharodon carcharias | reverse complement strand
AGCGAGAGACGCCCACACACAGAGAGCGAGCGAGAGACGCCCACACACAGAGAGCGAGCGAGACGACGCCCACACACAGAGAGCGAGCGAGAGACGCCCACACACAGAGAGCGAGCGAGAGACGCCCACACACAGAGAGCGAGCGAGAGACGCCCACACACAGAGAGCGAGCGAGAGACGCCCACACACAGAGAGCGAGCGAGAGACGCCCACACACAGAGAGCGAGCGAGAGACGCCCACACACAGAGAGCGAGCGAGAGACGCCCACACACAGAGAGCGAGCGAGAGACGCCCACACACAGAGAGCGAGCGAGAGACGCCCACACACAGAGAGCGAGCGAGAGACGCCCACACACAGAGAGCGAGCGAGAGACACCCACACACAGAGAGAGCGAGCGAGAGACACCCACACACAGAGAGAGCGAGCGAGAGACACCCACACACAGAGAGAGCGAGAGACACCCACACACAGAGAGAGTGAGAGACACCCACACAGAGAGCGAGCGACACCCACACAGAGAGCGAGCGACACCCACACAGAGAGAGAGAGCGAGAGACACCCACACAGAGAGAAAGAGCGAGATACACCCACACAGAGAGAAAGAGCGAGATACACCCACACAGAGAGAGGGAGAGACAGAGAGAGGGAGAGACACCCACACAGAGGGAGGGAGAGAGACAGCCAGACAGAGAGAGGGAGAGAGACTCACACTCACACTCACTCACTCACACTCACTGAGTCCACACAAATGGCTGGTGTGATTGACCATCATGCCCCACAGGAAGAGGCCATTCAGTCCACCTGCCAAATTTCCTTTTGAAAGTTATTACTGAATGTTCTTCACCATTCCCCATTCCCCAACCACCCACCCCCACCCCTTTTCAGGCAGCAAATTCCAGATCACAACAAACTCGCCATGTTAACAACAAAAAACTCCTCCTCCCCCAACTCTGGTTTCTTTTCACATCCATGGGATGTGGACGTCACATTTGATGCCCATCCCTCATCACCCTCAAGTAGCTCGCTAGTCAAGAGTCAACCAGATCGCTGTGTGGGTCTGGCAGTCACGTGTAGGCCAGACCGGGTAAGGACGGGCAGATTTCCCTCCCCAAAGGGATGTTAGTGAACCAGATGGGGTTTTTAATGACAATCGATGATAGTTTTGTGGTCCAATGTCACTGAGACTAGCTTTCAATTCCAGATTTGTTAATTGAATTTAAATTCCACCAGCTGCCGTGGTGGGATTTGAACCCATGTCCCCAGAGCTTTACCCTGGGCCCCTGGATTTACTAGTCCAATTTCATTACCACTACGCCAGGGCTCCCCCAGTTATCATTAGTCTGTTGCCAGTTGTCATGAATCTGCGTCCTCCGGTTACTGGCCCTCCTGCCAACCGTTAACAGTTTATCATTATTTTAAATCATAATTTTTTTTTTGAATGCAATCCACCCTTAACCTTCTCTGCTCTGAGGGGCACAAGTCACAGCTTCTCCAAGGCTTTTTCCACATGAAATACGGTCCCTCCTCCCTCGCTCCCATCCTCATAAATCTCTCGGCACCCTCTCCAAGGCACTGACTTTCACCAAAAGATGGCCGGAATGAAAAATCAGGTGGTTCTATAATAGGCGCGCAATACGCTCAGTCACATGAAAATCTACTCCAAAAATGTGTCCAGTGTCCATCTCGATTTACATGACTAAATATAGTGCTAGGGTAAAGGATTAGGTCACTGGGTTCAACCACGCAATGATACCAACCAGCTTAAAATGGCTGCTGGTATATTTTGAGTGCATCGATCATTCAAACTGAATTCAAAATAGAACACAGAACTGGGTGTAAACTTGAATGGGGATGGGGGGGGGCGGTGGGGGTGAGGAGAATTACTATGGAGAAAGTATGAAAAAGGGATATGGAGAAAGAGCAGGGGTTGATTGGGGGGGGGGGGGGGGGGGGGGGGGGGTAGTTGGCTATGTGGATCACGGGCTAGTAATCCAGGGGCCCGGGCTAATGCTCTCGAGTCCCGGGTTCAAATCCCATCACGGCGGCTGGTGAAATTTAAATCCAACGAATAAAATCCGGAATATAGAGCCAGTCTCAGTGGCGGCCGTGAAACCGTCATTCATCGACGTTAAAAGCCATCTGACCTCGACAACCATCGTCGACTGTTGCACAAACCCGTCTGGTTCACCAATGCCCCCTTTGTAGGGAGGGAAATCTGCCCGTCCTTACCCGGTCTGGCCTACACGTGACTCCAGACCCACACAGTGACGTGGTTGACTCTTCACTGCCCCCCCCCCAACCTCTGAAATGGCCGAGCGAGTCCGCTCAGTTCGAGGGGCAATTAGGGACAGGGGCAACAAGTGCTGGCCTTGCCAGTGATGCCCACATCCCATGAAAGAATTTTAAAAATCTTGTTCAGTGAGCCAACACACACACACACACACACACACACACACACACACACACACACACAGAGGATGGGCTAAATGGCCTCCTTCTGTGCTGTCCGACTCTTGAAATTTCTCCGCTGCGATCAAAGAAAGAATTTATTTTCAATGAGGTAAAGGGGCCAAATGACTTCCTTTTGTGCTGAATCTTGTGTGTTCTCTCCCTCTCTCCAGACACAACCTAATTTTGAGGATTTGGGAGGAGTGGGGGGTGGGGGGTGGGGGGGGGTTGGTTAAGATGGAGAGGGGGGAAAACAAACAGGGCAGGTCTGAGATTCTCCAAATTCCAGCAGCCACAAAACAAAACACAGTGGTGCCTCTCCGCTGTCTCACAATTTCAGAAAAACAAACTCTAGCCACAGAAACCACCACACCGTTGAGTACAAAGGTCACAGGCACAACAAACACTGTTCTGGGAATGCGTCCTTCCCAAAAAAACATTAGGAACTCCTGACACCACTGACGCAATTATTTCGCAAAACGTACTGAAACAGAAGTGACGGAATCGCTCTGGAGAGACAGAGCGCAGAGAGGAGATTTACAAGAACATTGCCAGGGCTGGAAAACTGCAGCTACTGAGGAGAGACTGGGCAGGCTGGGGTTGTTTTCCTTAGAACAGAGGAGGCTGAGGTCAGGGCGGGGGGGGGGGTGGGGCGGGGGGGGGCTTAATTGAGGCGAACAAGATTACAAAAGATAGGGTAGGCAGGGCAGACCTGTTCCCCAGAGCCAAAGGGCCAACTGTCAGCTCACCACTACCTTCACAAGGGCAACTAGGGATGGGCAGTAAATGCTGGACCAGCCAGTGAAGCCCTCTTCCCATGAATGAATAAAGACAAAAAAAAAATATCGGGGTGCGTAGATTTAAGGATGAGAGGGGAACATGAGGGAAAACGTTTATCACCCAGAGGGTGGCGGGGGTCTGGAATTCACGGCCTAAGTTGGTGGTTGAGGCTGAAACGCTCAACTCATTCACAAGGTCCCTGGATCGGCACCTGTAGGGCTGTAACCGGCAAGGCTACGGACCAGGTGATGGAAAGTGGGATCAAAATGAGCGGCTGGCTTCTTTTTTCCTCTCTCTTTTTGGCCGGTGCAGACCCGACGGGCTGAACGGCCTCTTCCTGCGCTTTAACTCTTCTACGTTTCTGTCAGCTCACGCGCTTTTCAACAGAGGTACGTCTGCAGCATCAAACGACTAGCCAAGGAACGAGCGGTCAAGGCGGCACCATTGGAAATGGCACCTCAGCGAAATACTCTAATTCAATCATTCCTCCCTATTCTGACCTGCTGCCGCCCTAATCTACACCTCTTCTTCCCACCCCACCCCGCCCCGCCCCACCACCACCCACTATCGAAACTCAGAATCCCTTCTGCACGCAAAAGCCACATTGGTCCAAAACCTACCGTGACAGGAGAGGAGGGAAAAGGGCAGAGTCTGACGAATATTAGCGTGGAGGGATTCCCCGCCTTAATAGAAAGCAGCTACTGCCAAGCAGCCGGAGGCAGAGAGAGTGGCAGAGTGGTTACATCACTAGTGATCCAGCAGTGCCCAGGTTAAGGCTCGGCGGGGGCACAGCTTTAAATCCACCCCACACAGCCCAACAGCCCCAACCGACCCACCACCACGGCAGCTGGTGGGATTTAAATTCAATCGATAAAATCTGGAATATAAAGCCAGTCTCACCCATCTCCTGGAGGAAGGGAAATCCACCGGGTCTGGCCTACGCGTGACTCTCTCAACCAACCCCTCCGAAAGGGCCCTAGCAAGCCGACTCCGGTTCAAGGGGCCAACAAACGCTGGCCGGCCTTGCCAATGACGCCCACATCCTACTAAAGAATTTTTTTTTTCTCTCTCCTTTGAGAGAGAGAGAGAGAGAGAGAGAAATAAGAAACAGGCAACAAATCAAGTAAAAGCCGGATAAATCTCGGGACACAGCGCTTCTCAGCACACAGGGCTGACCAACACATTCACGTTAGATAAAGCTGATCAGTGCCACCCTTGCTTGCACTCTACCATAACAAGCACCCGCCGCCGACTGTGGTAAACATACAACACTTATATACATTTTAAACACGAGGTAGTGGCAGAGGGGAAAAAAAATCAAAATACAGGCGAAGAGATTCGGCACAGCTACAACCCAGGGAAAAAGTTTTTTTTTTTAAAAACGACAAGAGCATTGCAACACCAAACCAGCCTCTCTTCTCTGCTTATAATATGTTGCACGATTTACTGTGGAACAGTCCCAAGGATAAAAGAATTTGGCCTGGCTGCGCTGGGGGTGGAGGGGGGGGAAGAGAACAAATAAAAGGCTGGACCCTTTCAAGCTTTAATTTAAAATTCAGAATGCAGCAATTTGCTTTTTTTTTATATAAAAGGCTTATTTTGCCCCCACCGAGCCAGGCCAAGGGCAGAAAAGTACACAACAGGGCAACAGCAACAACCAAAAGAGAGAGAGAGAGAATATTCTGGCCTGTTTCTCTACTCACTTGACTTGCAGCCTTGAGCTGTCACTTGCAGCTTCTCCAGCAACCAAACAAAAACAGGAATAGTTTGCCTGGGATCTTCCTCTGCAGCAGTCCAAGGTAGGAAGGTAGATAATGGGGGACTGCTTTCTTCCCTCCCCTCCCCTCACCACCCTCAGGGGTGGTTGGAGGAAGGAGACGCACCTTCAGCCTCAGCTGGGGAGGGGTGGAGGGTGGAGTGAGGGGGGGTTAGAGGTGAATTAAAGCAGGAGGGTCAGGGGATGAGCACTGGAGCTTTCATCTGCTTCCTCGGCCGGAGATGCTGCTCCTCCTGCCCCTGGGAGACCCACTCACTCCCTCCCTCACCCTCCCCTCACTCACCCCCCCTCCCCTCACCCTCACGCCCCCACCCTCCCCTTCACTCACCCACACCCCCCTTCACTCACCCCCTCCCCCTCACACCCCCACCCTCCCCCTCACTCACCCCCACCCTCACTCACCCCTCCCCCTCACACCCTCACCCTCACCCCCCTCACTCACCCCCTCACCCTCACCCCCCCTCACTCACCCCCCCTCACCCTCACCCCCCTCACCCTCACCCCCCTCACTCTCAACACCCACCCTCCCCCTCACTCACCCTCCCCCTCACCTCACCCCCTCACCCTCCCTCACTCACTCACCCTCACACCCCCACCCTCCCCCTCACTCACCCACACCCACGCTCCCCTCCCTCTCACCCACCCTCCCCCTCACTCACCCTCCCCCTCACCTCACCCCCTCACCCTCCCTCACTCACTCACTCACTCTCCCCTCAGCCCCTCACTCCCTCAGCCCCTCCCCCTGGGCCGGCTGTCCTGTGTTTTCTCTCCCCCCCCCCCCCACCCCCCCCCACCCCGCCCCGCCCCGCCCCCCGCTCTGACAGTTTAATTTCCCTCCTCCCTCCCGCGATGGTGAAAGGGTTTTTCACACATGGATAAATAAACAGACCGCGGCCCTGAGGCGGCTTCTCCCCCCGGCCCCGGTACCCGGTACCCGGTACCCGCCCCGGCCCCGCACCCCCAGCCCCTCCTCCTCAACCCCCCCCCCCCCCCACACACAGAGACACAGACAGAGAGAGCGAGGGGCACAGCGACTGTATCCGGCGCCCAGGGGTCGGATTTCCGCCGAATTCCAGCCCTGGGAAGCCGGGAATGGCAGCGCAGGGACTCCTTAAAGGGGCAGGCCCGCTCTGCCGATCACCGAGCCCTTTAAAGGGGCAGGCCCGCGCTGTGCTCTTAAAGGGGCAGGGCCGCGCTGTGACGTTAAAGGGGAGGACCCAGACTGTCAATCGCCGAGCCCCCTTAAAGGGGCAGGCCTGTACTGTTCTCTTAAAGGGGCACACCTGTACTGTTCTCTTAAAGGGGCAGACCTGTACTGTTCGCTTAAAGGGGCACACCTGTACTGTTCTCTTAAGGGGGCACACCTGTAATGTTCTCTTAAAGGGGCACACCTGTACTGTTCTCTTAAAGGGGCAGACCTGTACTGTTCGCTTAAAGGGGCAGACCTGTACTGTTCTCTTAAAGGGGCACACCTGTACTGTTCTCTTAAGGGGGCACACCTGTAATGTTCTCTTAAAGGGGCACACCTGTACTGTTCTCTTAAAGGGGCAGACCTGTACTGTTCGCTTAAAGGGGCAGACCTGTACTGTTCGCTTAAAGGAGCAGACCTGCACTGTGCCCTTAAAGGGGCAGGCCCACGCTGCCAATCAGCGAGCTCCTTAAAGGGGCAGATCTGTACTGTTCTCTTAAAGGAGCAGACCTGCACTGTGCCCTTAAAGGGGCAGGCCTGCAATGTGCCCTCAATGGGTCAGGCCTGCACTGTGCCATTAAAGGGGCAGACCTATAATGTCAATCAGAGAGCTCCTTAAAGGGGCAGGCCTGCACTCATACTGCCAGTCACAGAATCCTCTGAAAGAAACAGGCACACACTGTCAGCCACAGAGTCCTTAAAGAGACAGGCACAGCTAACAAGATCTCTTAAAGATGCGGGTGCACCACAGTCAATCAGACCTCATAAAGGTGCAGCTGCACTGCGGTGCTGAAGACTTAAAGGGGCAGGCGCAGCACAACATTCTGATTAAAAGCTGATTATTAAAGCACTAGGCACAGTACAACTGTCAGTCAGTAAGAACACTTAAAGGCATATGCAGAGCCAGCCAGACAGTGAGAGACCTTGAAGGAATATACACAGCATCACAGCCCAGGCAGGCCCCTTAACGGGATAAGCGCAGCACAACAGGCTGTTGTAAACTTTAAAGGGATAGGCACAGCATAACAAACGGAGTCCTTAAAGGGACAGGCACCACACGTCATTCAGTCAGCAGCTCAATAGCACTGCAGTCAGCCAGACAGCCCATATGAACCTTCACAGAGACAAATATGGTACAGCAAGAACCCTTAAAAGGACATGCAACATGAAAATAAGACAAATAGTGAGGACCCTTAAAGGGACAACTAAACAGCAAGCAAGGAACAGGCAGCAGAGCAACAGCAAAGATAATGAACAAGCACTCTTAAAGCTATAGGCACAATTATTAATACTAAATCCGGCTGTAAGTCAGCACCTTTGGGGGAGGAGGAGAGACAATTATAAATTAAATAAAAGATGCTTGAAGACTCCAAGCAGATTGTTAAGCTAGTAAAAAAATTTGAGCTCCCTTTCATATCCTCAGGACCTCTAAAAGCATTATGCAACCAACGAAGTGAAGTTGTTCTTGTCTAGACAGATGACGCAACCAATTTGTGCACAGTAAGGTCTCACAAGTCAATGCACGGTCCAATAGCGGTAGTTTGGCAGTGTTGCTTGAGAGAGGAATGTTGGTCAAGACAGGGAGAAAGTCCATGCATTTCTTTAAAAAAAACGCTGTAGGATTTTCAACGTCTACCTGAGAAAGCCAGATACTGTTCTCTCATCCAGAACCCCGCCGCTCCACCTGTGCAGCATTCCTCATAAGGCCCTTGTTACAGAGTTGATTTTCCAGCCAACTTTTCTTGGTGGAATCATTGAACTTTATTTGCAAGACAGCAGCAGCCACATGGGTGCATCAAACTCTATCACTAAAGAAGAACTCCCTCCTAGAGGTTCCACGCGCTACTAACTCATTGGTTCTGTTGAAGGGTCATGAGGACTCGAAACGTCAACTGTGTTCTTCTCCGCCGATGCTGCCAGACCTGCTGAGTTTTTCCAGGTGTTTCTGTTTCTGTTTTTTGGTTTACACAGACCATGAGATCTTACAACACAAGGTTACTCTTAAAGCTGCAGTCCTACGTTTAACAGAAATATAAGTACTACATTCCTCCCCCTTTAACTTTTCCGGAGATTTTGTATTTACAAGGATATTTATCTCCTGACATTACAATATATTCGCAGGTCATGAAATTACAAGTTCAGTCTTTCAGGTGGTTTCCTGATCCGTGTGGAATGTCGTAGCTCCACGACTTCTGATTCTTTGGCAGGAACCACATTCTCTGCAGCCACGTTAACATCAGGTACCTCATTAGGCACAGGCAGCTCAGTGTCATCCACTCTGACAGAGACATCGGGCATGTCTGTCCTTGGCTGAGCAACTTCAACAGGAACCACAGGTTCGGTAATGGTTACAGGTGGAACATCATTTTGTTGTGTTATCTCCCTTCTTCTTAAATGAACCACATGCTTACTTACGGGTGATCCGGCCGCCCTCCACTTCCACGTGGTACGACAATGGTCCGCTCACAGAGCTTACTTTACCTGGTAACCACTTCGGTGCTCCACCGAAATTCCTTCCATATACTGCTTCTCCGACAGTAAATTGTCGCTCACGACTATGCAAATCATGAGTCGCTTTTTGGTTCCTTTGATTTTTCTCCACCTTCCCCTCCAAATTGGGAAGTATTAGGCTTAGTCTTGTTCGGAGACGGCGCCTTATCAAAAACTCTGCAGGTGTTGCTCCTGTTGTAGTGTGGGGGGGGTGCGGATTAGTGAGCAAATTTAGTTTCCAACGATTCACCTGTTAACTTTTTCAATCCCGCCCTAAACATATGTACTGCTCTCCCCACCAGTCCATTTGATGGTGTGGTGCAGTCTTCATGTGGTTGATATCACTTAGTCCGACAAATCTTTGAAATTCACTGCTTGTAAACATTATCTGAGACTTTTACTTCCGGCAATCCATAGTTAGATAAACTTTGGCCTAGTTTATTTTCTATAATAGCGCTTGATGTTGGTGACTTTACCTCACAAGTTTTAACCACTTGCAATGAGCCTCTATAATAAGTAGAAACGTGGTTCCAAGGAAAGGGCTGATATAATCAATGTGCAATCTCACCCAGGGTCTACCAAGCCACTCCCATGGGTGTAAGGGGGCTGCCACCAGCAACTTTTGTAGCTATTGACATTGCGCAGTGTTTTACCACCTTCTCAATATCACCGTTCATTTCCGGCCACGCTATCGTCTTCATTCCTGGGATTACCGGATGGGCACTGTGTAACTCTACCAACAGTGATTCCCTTCCTTGTGAAGGAACTACTACTTGTGCACCCCATAATAGAATACCATCTTGACTGTTCATTTCATGTCTCCGGTTGAAAAATGGCTTCAATTCATCGGAGACTGGTTCCTGGGACTATCCATGTAACATTCGGTCTCCCACTCGAGACAGGACTGGATCACGATTCATCCAGTTTTTTTTAACTGCCTGGCAAAGACTGGTGAGGAATCCAGGGAATTCATCACTAATAACAGCTGTTGGGGAATTGGGAGATGTTCTTTGTTCTCTTGCAAAGGAAGGCGTCTCAGGGCATCAGCCTTGGCTGTATGAATCCCTCGTCTATGCAAAAAGGTGTATTCATATTCCGCTAAAATTAGGGCCCATCTTTGAATTTGTGCAGAAGCTATGGGAGGGATGGACCTTTCATCACTAAACAGACTCAAAAGTGGTTTGTGGTCTAATACTATCATGAAGTGTTGCCCATGCACGTGCTGGTGGAATTTTTTTACGTAAAATATAATCGACAGACCTTCCTTTTCAATCTGAGAATATCCTTTCTCAGCTGTGGTAAGTGTCCTGGATACATAGCCTATCGGCCTCCCTGTACTGTCTCGTCCATCTTGTGAGATAATACAGCTCCCACTCCATAGGGAGATGCATCGCAGGTTAGCACCAATTCCTTTGTCGGGCCGTAGTGCACTAACAAGTGAAAGAGCTGTTTTACTCCCATGAAGGGCTTTTTCTTGGGGTGAATTCCAAACCCAACATTGGTTTTCCCTTAGCAGTGAATGTAGAGGGGATAAATTTGATGATAAATTTGGTAGAAATTGACCATAATAATTTATCATCCCTAAAAATGATTTTAAGTTCAGACACATTCTTAGGTGCAGGTGCCTCTCTGATTGCTGTAACCTTCTCTTCAACAGGGTGTAACCCTCAGATATCTACCCGGTGGCCCAAATAAATGACTTCATTTGCCTTTCACTTGCATTTTTTCCTTCCTTGGGCGCACTCCTGCTTCTAAACATTGTTTCAGGACTTCCTCTAGATTAGTCAAGTGTTCCATTTCTGTAAATCCAGTTATTAGTACATCGTCCAGGTAGGCCACAACTTGAGGTAGTCCTTGTAGCAAGCTCTCCAGAATCCTCTGAAAAATGGCACAGGCTGAAGAAACACCGAAGGGCAGGCAGGTGTATTGATATAACCCTTTGTGGGTGCTTATGGTCAGAAATTCTCGGGAGGCATCATTCAGTTCCAGTTGCTGATATGTGTGACTCATGTCAAGCTTTGCACACATTGTCCCTCCAGTTAGTTTGGCATATAGGTCTTCAATCTTGGGAATAGGGTACCTGTCCAGTTTGGCTGCTTTGTTGACCATTAGCTTATAGTCCCCACAGATCTGGACAGTCTGATCCGGTTTTAGGACAGGGACTATGGGTGCTGCCATAGTCTGAGAACTATGAGAACTGAACCGCTTTTATGACACCCGGCCTCTCTAGCCAGTTCAGCTCAGCGTCAACCTTCTCTCTCAGGGGGTATGGTACCGTCTTGCTTTCAGGAAGTGAGGAGTTGCATCTGGGTCCGTGTAAATCTTGGCCTGTAGGCCTTTGATCTTTCCCAGTTCAGTGTCGTATTTTTTAGCAGCTCTGGCAGTCCTCCCGCTCGAAACAAGAAGATTTTGGACCAGTTTAATTTAATTTCTTTCAACCAATCACAACCTAGAAGGCTTAGTCCTTCACCCCACCATCACTGGTAGTTGTGCTGATTGGTGTCTATAATAAACAAGTACACTGGTGATAATTTTTACCTGGATTTCTTCACCTGTGTAGGTTTTCAACTGGGCAGATGTCTATTCCTAATTTAATTGTTGATCTCCTTTATTTAAATATTTAAAAGTGTGTTCTCCTATTACATTGGTAGAAACACCTGTGTTTACTTCCATTTTTAAGGGTTTAACCATTGACTTGCCATCTGACAGTAATTGGCTCTGTCTTCCCAACCTTCATGTTGAATAAGGAATAAATGCTAGAATTGGTTGTTTTTGGCTCTTCCCCACTAGATACTTCATTGGACTTTGTTTGCTGCCTGGAAGCCTGATTTAATTTTTGCTTTGCAATATTTCAATATGTGCCCAATTTTGTGACAAAAATAACACTCCATTTCTTTACATCACCAGTCTTTAGAAGTATGATTATTTCCACGTCAATAAAAAGTAGTTTTCGAATTTGCTGCTAAACTGTTCCCTGTAAACTTTCCGGGGTTAGCGGGGGCTGTTTTCTGCTTCACGGTGGAAACCCGGCTTATCACGCCACTTTTGGCTGACTCTTCCTGCTCAGCTAGGAAAATGGCGCCATTTTGCTCACCTTGAATCGCTTGTACATCCCTTACAGCGCTTTTCATCGCAAGCACTATTTCTAACGCTTTCTTAAAATCAGGATCCACTTCAGCCAACAATCTTCGCTGAATAGCACGCCACAGACCAACATGTCATTCAGGGTTTCACCGAAATCAAAATATTCCATTAGTTGTTTTAATTTTGTCATGTAGGTAGCAATGGTCTCCCCCGGGGCTCTATTCCGTGAATTGAATCTGAGCCTCTGCGTTGTGACTGAGGGCTTGGGTTGGGAATGTCGCTTAATGAGGTCTACCAATTCACTGAAGGTCTTTGAATTAGGGACACGGGGGGCTGTCAAGCTTTGAATTAGTCTGTAGGTCTTGCTCCCACAAATACTCAGGAGAATCGCTCTCCTCTTTTCCTCCCCCCGTGATTCTGTTGGCTTGAAAGTAGAACGCAAGACGTTCTATATATTGAGACCAGTCATCCGTGACTGGTTCAAAGAGATCGATTCTGCGAAGCTGTGGCATCTCGAATGAGTATATCTTCTTTTCGTTTTGATTATCTTAGATACTCAAAGCGTTGGGCAAGGTTCAGTGCCAGATCTGATTTATCCTCTTTGTTATAGAATTGATTTTCCAGGCAACTTTTCTTGGTGGAAACATTGAACTTAATTTACAAGACAGCAGCAGCCACATATGTACATCAAACTCTATCACTAAAGTTCCCCATGCTGCTAATTCATTGGTTTACACAGATCTTGTGATCTTACAACACAGGATTATTCTGAAAGCTAAAGTCCTATGCTTATCAAAACTATAATTACTGCAGCACTTGTGTAATTGGCTGTCAGGTGGGATCCTGTGCATCCTAACAACAGAATCACAGCAAGAGGTGCCAGAAGAGGTCAATGTAAGTTGTAAAAAAATTACTTCTGTGAAAATTCTCAACCAGTTCATTCTCCACTGCTCTTCAGTCTCTACACCATTGCACACCAATCCCCTCCAGCCTCTACAGTAACCCCTGATCCCTAATTCCCTCTAGTCTCTACACCATTGCACCCCAATCCCCTCCAGCCTCTACATTAACCCGCGATCCCTAATTCCCTCCCGTCTCTACACCATTGCACCCCCTGATCCCCTCCAGCCTCTACACTAACCCCCGATCCCTAATTCCCTCCAGTCTCCACACCATTGCACCCCAATCCCCTCCAGCCTCTACACTAACCCGCAATCCCTAATTCCCTCCAGTCTCTACACCATTGCACACCCCCGATCCCCTCCAGCCTCTACAACACTAACCCTCGATCCCCAATTCCCTCCAATCATTACATTATTGCCCCCGATGCCCTCCAGCCTTTACAACACTACCCCCCCAATCCCCAATCCCCTCCAGCCTCTACATTATTGCCCACAATCCCCTCCAGCCTTGACAACACTAACCCCCAATCCCCTCTGGCCTCTACATCATTGCCCCCTGATACCCTCCAGCCTCAACAACACTGCCCCCTGATGATCCCTGATACCCTCCAGCCTCAACAACACTGCCCCCTGATGATCCCTGATACCCTCCAGCCTCGACACCACTGCCCTGATCCCCAATCCCCTCCAGCCTCCACAAAACTGTCCCCCACAATCCCCTCAAGCATCTACACCACTGCCCCCATCCCAGATCCCCTTCCAGCCTCTGCACCACTGCCCCTGATCGCCAATCCTCTCCAGTCTTTACACCAATGCCCCCGCTCCCAATCTCCTCCAGCATCTACAACACTGCCCGCGTCCCCATTCGCCTGAAAACACTGCACCCGGCCTTCCCACAAGGTTCTTACACAACATTTCCCCCCCCCGCCACCTCTTCATCTAAACCCCAGCTGCCCCCATGATGGACGCAGACCGCCGACCCCACTGACTAATTGGGGTCCCAGGCATCAAATTCCCATTCGCAATTGCCGGTCGGCAAGTAGATCTGGCCAGTTGATTGGTGGGTCTCCCTGAGCTAAGTTAGCGAAACCCCTGTCGTTAAGATCGGCAAGGCCTTCGTGCCCTTGGGCTCCTGGGGGTTGCCTACCACTCTGAGGCTCGCGCACACCCTTCCTGCCCCTCACCAGGAGGGATCGAGAAGTTCTGCACAAGCGTGCTTCAGCGGATTTTACAATGCATTGCGTTTCGAGGTGCATCACAAAGACGTGCATCGGTTAGGAGTCCAAGGGCGGGATTTTCCGCACCCACCCACCGGCGGAATCTTCCGGTGCTGCCGCAAGTCAATGGGCTTCTGGCTGGGGTGCCACCTCGCCCACAGTAGGTCCCACCCGCCTTGGGACCGGAAAAATCCAGGCCCCAAAACTCTTATCAATCTCAGTCTTGAATATGCTCAGCAACTGAGCATTCACAAGTGGGGAAGAGAATTCCAAATATTCATAACTTTTGGGTGAAAAGTATCCTCATCCGAGTCCTAAATAGCTGACCCCTCACCTTGTGATTATGAATCATAGTTCTAAACATTCTAGCCAGGGGGAAAACAATCTGTCAGCAACTATCCTGTCGAGCCACTGCAGAGTGTTATACATTTCAGTGAGTTCACCTCTCATTCTTCAAAACTCCAGTCAGTATAGGCCCTTTCTACTCAATCCTTCCTCGTAGGAGAACCCTATCTCATCACAGGAATTAATCTTAGTGAACTTAGATTCCAAAACCCAGTTTTCAACACCATTCCTTGAGTTTATATGTTCACCATTTATTCCTCCAGTGTAACACCTCTTCCATTTCCTCTCGTTTTTCTTGGCCCTCTTCGACGTAGTGTTTCTCCTCCATCAGACCTCACTATAACCCACAGCGTGGAGCATCCAGTAGTAATTTAGAATGACTCATCGGCCTCAGTTTTAACCCGTACTCCCCACAATGTCACCGCACCCCCCCAACACCCACCACCCGCCCCCCTGCCCCCCCTCGCCCCACCCCCCCCCTCACCAACCACATGCCGCAGAGAATCAGTGGGGCGGGGTTCAAATATTGGGACTGAGCAACCTCATCATCCATTCAAGTGTTTACAAACCCAAATCAGGACATCACTAATGCTCCCGCAAAAGGCAGGTGACAGGGGGTTGGTGGTTGGGTGGGTGGGGGCCTAACTCGCCTTCAAAACTCGTGCCCCGACAACATAATCAACGTCTCCACTTAAACTTTAGGTCAGGAGGAAGCCTCATCATCAGCTGCTCAATGGCAAATTCATCAATGGTCTATGGTAAATGCTGAGGACCAGCTCCATCTAGCACTTGTTGCAACCCTTCGCCCCACCGCTCCCAGCCCTATTGCCGTTTGCAGCCTTCCCCAACCCCCCAACCCCACCCCCCCCACCCCACCCTTACTGCCCGCCGGTGTCCGTCCCCATGGGTTTCCTTGGCTGTGGCCTCCGGCCGCTCCCGCCGGTGGCCCAGTGGCCAATCCAGTCGGGCAGCAGTACTCAAACAAGACCGGCAGGGCCTCCAAGTCCCCGGCCTTGACGGGGCATTTGTTCTCCACCTGGACTCCTTTAATATTCTTTCTGAATTCCCCCAACACCCTTCAATGCACCCCAGTAATCAGGCCAAGGTTTAGGATTCGCCACGCGGGGAACCCTGCTCAATCGCCCCATGGCACAGAATGTCAAAGGTTCACGAGAAGCAATCCGCTTAACCGCATCATTTCACACAATGAATCTCCAAGAATCAATTCACAACATATCCTAAACAAGAACAGAATCACCTGGAAAAACTCAGCAGGTCTGGCAGCATCGGCGGAGAAGAAAAGAGTTCACCTTTCGAGTCCTCATGACCCTTCGACAGAACTAGGTCTGGCAGCATCGGTGGAGAAGAAAAGAGTTGACGTTTCGAGTCCTCTTGACCCTTCGACAGAACTAGGTCTGGCAGCATCGGCGGAGAAGAAAAGAGTTGACGTTTCGAGTCCTCATGACCCTTCGACAGAACTAGTTCTGCCGAAGGGTCATGAGGACTCGAAACATCAACTCTTTTCTTCTCCGCCGATGCTGCCAGACCTGCTGAGTTTTTCCAGGTAATTCTGTTTTTGTTTTGGACTTCCAGCATCCGCAGTTTTTTTGTTTTTATCACAACATATCCTGTTCATATGCATTTTCAGTAACATCTTCCACAGGACTTTTTGTCCTACTTCACTGAATTATGCATTAATTGAGGTCTTACTGCTGGAGCACTATCTCAAGGGCAATTTGGGATGGGCATTAAACGCTGGCCTTGCCAGCAATACCCCCACCCCATGTACAAATGTAAAAACAAAGCAGTCTCAAGCACCTGGAATGTAAAACCACGAGGGGCACCACAAGTTCCATGCAAACTAAGGGTCCCTCCTGTTCTACCTCAACTGTGTAATCAGAGCAACTCAGAAGAACAGGTTCTGCAACAAGCAGTGCGAACGCCTCCATCTCCTACACCAGCCATCTTGTGACCTCTGTGAAGGGTGAGTGCCAATTTAAAGTTTTGGCCACAGACGAAAGAAACACAAGGACAACTTCCAATATTCTGACCACAAAAATCAATGGCCTTTTAATGTGAATCAATGTTTGAAATTCACTGTTAAGGGCAGTTCAAATACATTTTTTTCTCTCTCTGGCGATATATGAGAGAAATTATTCTTATGGTAACTTCATAAAGAGTTGTGGCCCTGATTTACAGGGAACATGACAAACGTGAATTTAGTCCATATAATCATCAAAAAGAAAAATAGCAACAATTGGCAAATCAAATGCTTTTTTTTCCATCTTAAAAACCAAACACACGCACTTCGATAATAAATTACAAGGACTGAAATGTTACGAACACTTTCGAAATTTCAAATGCTTTCACAATCGTGTGAAAAGAGAAGCCGTTAACATTAAACAGAAAGACTCCACATGGCACAATGGTGCAAGTGGTTCTGATGTTGTTGCAGCTCTCATTGTTAAAAACTACAAGCTGATCTCAAGCCAGAACTTAAAAAAGTTATAACTATCAGTGCATCTGTACATGAGGCCAGGTTCAAGCTAGGCTGGAAAGAAAAATGTTTGTTTCCATTCAACCTACTCCACACATTCCGATGGCTCTAACACAGGTATTTGCTGCTTCTATTCGATTTGTAGCACTGAACTATTTGGGCCTCCATTTTATAGAAAGGACATGGAGGCACAGGAGAAAATGAGAAAGGAAAAATTACCAGAATGATACCAGAACTGAGAAGTTATAACTATCAAAAAGACTGAACAGACTGGGGCACTTTTCTTTAGAAAAGAGAAGGCTGGGGGGGGGGCAGGGGGGGAATCTGCTAGAATTATGAAGGGTTTGACAGAGTAGACGTGGAGAAGATGCTTGCACTTGTGCAGCAAATCCAAAACTAAAGGTCATAAATTTAAGTTATTCACTAATAAATCTAATAGGGGAAATTCAGAGGAAACTTCTTTATCCAGAGAGTTGTGAGAATGTGGAACTTGTTATCAGAGGGAGTGGTTGAGGTGAATGGTATAGATAGATTTAAGGGAAAGCTGAATAAACATGAGGGATAAAGGAATAGGAGGATATGATGATAAGGGTGAGATGAAGAGGGTGGGAGAAGACTTGCGGAGAATAAATGAGGGCGCAAGTCTGTTTGGTCAAATAGCCTGTTTTGGTTCACATGAGTGACTGACAAAATGTGTGTGTGTGTGTGTGTGTGTATATATGTGTGTGTGTGTGCCTTTATCCTGGTGAAGTGGGCTTGACAGTAGATGGCTAAGAATTCTGTGCCCGTGAGTTGGTGGAAAACAGCAATGCATAAATAGGAAAAGTGGTGTATAAAATCTGTTCTTTGTGAGGATCAGGCATACACCTCCCCTGGGCTCAGAAACAGGCTCATATTTCCTAACACTTATTTCTAATACCTTCAATTCTGAGCCTCTCCTCCAACAATGAAAATCAGTATGAAATACTAGGACAGTAAAAAAGTACTGACACCGCCTCCATTATTGATTCCTGCATTTGCAGGGAACTCACCTTTGTTTCCTTTTCAGGCCAGGTGTAACTCCATTAATCATTTTTGTCAGAGGTGATGAAGCTGTGATCAGGAAGTACCATACCCTGACAATCTCTAAAATCAGTGTCTGGCTGAGCACTAAAGCAAAGCCCTCAAAAATAAAACAACATTAACTCTGGAATTATCCACTATTATAATAAATGCCGAACCATCTTGCAAACAAAAATAGTCGTTATCATCTCTATTACCAAATGCTACTGTGAAGGAAGAGCAGATGTTTGAGCCCCCAAGGCTGGTCTGAAGGTAATTATACTGAGAAACCTTCGCTGCAGGTGAAGGTGCGAGTGATTACTGAGAGGGATAAATTGTTTGGCGCTAGCTGTATGTGACATACAACAGCTTGCTGTACTTATACAGCAATGGATCAGCATCATACTGCAAAGCACTTATGCCACTTGCCTGTTTTTGAACCCAGTCGAAGTGTATTCCTGATACCCATACAGAGCAGGTTTTATACACTACCTTTCCTAGTTATACAATTCTGCTTTCCGACTAACAGGCACAGAGCTTCTAGCCATCTACTGTCAAGCCCATTTCACCAAGATAAAAGCGAGCGCACACACACACACACACAAATACATATGCCGGGACACACACACGCACATTCACACACACATAGGGACACACACACGCGCACATTTACACACACATAGGGAAACACACACACACATGCAGGGACACACACACATATGCAGGGACACACATACACACACACACATATTCACACACACACAAATTCACACACACACATATGCAGGGACACACATACACACACACAAATTCACACACACACATATGCAGGGACACACACACACACGCATATTCACACACACACACACACACAGGGACACACACACATGCAGGGACACACACACACACACACATGCAGGGACACACACACGCACATTCACACACACATAGGGACACACACACACACACATACACACACACATTCACACACACACAGGGACACACACACACACACACACACCTACATGCAGGTTCACACACACAAATTCACACACGCGCACACACACATACATATATTTTGTTAGTCAGTCAAGTAGCTTTTTAACCAAACACAAATCTACTGGGAATGTATTATTTTGTCAAACCTATCGTGTAGCCCTGAAGAATTTTAAGATGGAAAGGGAAGAGCAGTTAGTTAGTCGAGCCTGGAAGTCTGCCGAGTCTCATCGCAATGGCATACGGTTGCCATGGCAATGTTAAAATGTTACCGCAGTCTGGCAGCCCAACTGATAGACTTTCAAGTTAATCGGGTGAGTTCTTGGCAGTGAAGCTGTCTATCCCTGGTGGGAGAAGAGACTGTCAGGCACTCAACCCAGCAACAGTGGCAATGGGTGACCTGGAGAAACCCAGAGACCAGACCAGCTCACGAAGAAAACGGAGGGTTCGCCTTTTGAAATCAACTAGATGGTTTTCCCACTTTTCCTGATGATAAGCACGGGGCAAGAGCAACATACAACGGTACAGCACTGGCTGCTTCTCTAGCATTTCCTGCCCTGCACTTCAACTGAACATCCTCCACCCTTAAGTTGTAAACAGGTCATTAGTAACCGTCAAACCAAACTTGTGGTATCAAGAAGCATCTCAGTCCATTAACAGCTCCTGCTATTTAAGGTCAGACATTGGTAAGGAATTATTAAGCTGCTTTTGAAGGTGATGTCAGCCTGACAATTATTCTTGGTGGTTCCTTCCTCTGCTTCGCTCTAACGGAATTAATTAACAATGGCAAACTTTTTAAGAAAAAGTTTAATAGAACGAGCTTTTATAATGTTAAAATTCTGAACTGTTTTTCAATAAAGTAAGTGCCCCTTCTCACCCCATTCCCCCTGCCCTCTGGTAACTCATCCAAGGGGTTATACTTCGAGCAGGAGCCTCAGTAACCGTCCAAATCAATCCCCAGCTGACACTGAACACTCCCCAGCAGTGGTTACAATCATGAAGGGCTCAGATGGGGTCAAGAGAAGTTGTTTACAATGGCCTGAACGGCTGATAAGCAGAGGCTGCAGACTTAAAGCGGTTGGCAAAAGAATCAGAGACTGCATAACAAAAGCCTTCTTTGCAGTGAGTGGTTAGGATCTGCAATTCATTGCCCAATAGGGAGGAGGAAACACAGTTTTCAAAAAAGGAATTGGATAAATTCTCGAAGGAGAAAAGGATTGCAGGGACATGAGGAAACAGCAGGGGGAATGGGATTAACTGGGCTGCTCTCTGAAAGAGCCAGCTGCCACAGACCTGACAGACCAAAGGGCCTCCCTCTGTGTTTGACTGTTCTATAAGTGTCAGGGTCAGGGGCTGGTTTCCCCGCTTCCTAGGCCTGGGACGTTAAAGGGAACTGTAATACTCCAGTTGCTGGCCTTGGATGAGGGTGGATTGGACATGTGGCGAGAGGCTGACAGGCAGCAGACAGGAATTCAGAGCTGGTACTACAGCCCTCAGCATGGCTTGCACCAGACAACGCAGGCTGCTCACCCACTAAACCAGCAGGGGAAGTTGGGGGAAATACCCGCAGTCGAACGGATGAGCTGGATTCAGAATTTTAAACATTTCGACTCTAGATCTCAATAAAGCCGTTGAAATAATATAAAACACTTTAATCTAATCGGGGTTATTATTACAACTAGCTGCTGGCTACAACAATGGAATTGTTACAGAATTGTTACAGCACAGAAGGAGGCCATTTGGCCAGTTGTGTCAGTGCCAGCTCTCTGAATGAGAAATGTTGTGCCACTTCCCTGCCTTCTCCCCATAACCCTGCACATTTTTTCTTTTCAGTTAATAATCCAATTCCCTCTTGAAAGCCTTGATTGAACCTGCCTCCACTACACTGTCAAGCAGTATATTCCTGATCTTAACCATTAATTTGCTGGCAAGACAATCACAAGAAGCAGCCACATTAGCTATTTAGACGAAAGAATAAATTTACTTCAAAATGTAGAGAGCGGGTGACTAGGTCAAAGAGAAGGAACAAATGGAAACAAAAGGAGGAGACACAGAATTGCATCATTAGGAAACAGCATAGGTAAAATGAGCAATATTGCCTCAAGCACCCATTAAAAACCTATCCCGGTACCTAAATCAGGAGAGGTATTTAGCGGGTGGACACACCGATAACATGAATGTTACACTATCGTCTGAAGTCAGGAGAACCTCCACCGTGAGAATGAACCTCGATTCATATGATTACACGACCTGCACTTAAAGCCTTTGGACAAACTGCTGTAACCCTACATCCCACGCATGTACCCTATACCCCTGGATCACAGCCTGAATGTGTGGCAGCCCAATAATAAACCCTAGGATCACCATGCAAACGTGCAGTAGTCCTCCTGAATCACAGCTCGAACATCTGGTAGCCCCCCAATAAACCTCTGGAAACACAGCCCAAAAGGATGCCCTATAACAAACCCATAGTTCACAGAAAACTAATATGGTACTCTCATAACAAACCGTGGTACCGCTGACCACACATGCAATAAGATTTTCGGCATTAGATTATATTTTCTACAGTTGAGAATGAAATTAAGATTCTTGTGAAGTATGATAATAGGATGCAACATTCAACGACAGATACTTCAATTACTCCTCAAACATGAACTCAGCAAACTCTTCTTCCTCTTCTGATTTCTTCAACGTTAAAATTGCCATGTCATCATCTGAGAACGTATCAGCTTCCTGTTTATTTGACATGACTTCCTGAAGCAACTTGGTCACGTTTTCATTGTCTGGGCCATCTCTGCGGGGTGTGGTGGGATCTTTGCGGAGGACTTTCTGCTCCATCGGGGGTTCTCCTTCATTTGGATCAGATGAGATGGCCAACTCCATGTTGCAGAGGTCAGGATTTAGGCAAGAATTTCTCTTAACGTGACCATGCCTTGTGACTTTGTCCTCAGTCAACTTGGCTTTCAGGGGACCCATATCCAGCTCTTTAATCCCATTTGAGACTGCCGATTTCTCAGCAACTGTGAAAGACAGCAGTAACACATCAGTATTAACAGAGGCTAACAGCAGAAATGACAAGTACAAGGGTAAACTTAGTGCTTCCTGCAGGGAGGCATACTCGGAGAGATCGCTGGTTGGAGGATCAATGTTACAGTGTGATAGCTCCATCTCTAACCCATGCACCCTTCAATTGCAGCTACCTGCTGGGAGTGATTTTTTCACTATGGTCCACAAAGACAGCAGTTAACGGGTTATTCCTGTATTCATTGCACTCTGTGTTAGGCATAACTTCCTTTCAATTTTCCGTTTGTTTCTTTGCTTTGAGTACTGGGCCTCCACAGGGACTCACTTCCCCACCTGCCAAACATCATGGTCCGCTCCACATACAAGTGGTAATGCGTGTAGCTGCAGCTCTCGCTCTTGGGCTTATTCAAAACTCTGCTGCCCCGAAACCTAACTCACAGCAAGTCCCGTTCGCCCATCACAACCGCTCTCTGACCTACGTTGGCTTCTGGTCCAGCAGTGCCTCAATTTTAAAATTCTCATCCTTGGTTTTCAAACCCCCCTCAGCCCCCTCCCTCCTCCAACCCCTGCGAGGTCTCTGCTCTTCCAATTTTGGCCTCTTGCCCATCCCTAATTTCCTTCAACCCACCATTGACGGCCGCGCCTTCAGCTGCCTTGATCCTGAACTCTATAGAGTTTCCTCCCTAAACCTTTCCAATTTTCTACCTCCGTCTCCTCCTTTAAGGTGCTCCGTATAACCAAGCTTTTCTGCTCACCGGTCCTAATAGCTCCTAATGTGGCTTGGCATCAAAATTTTGTTTGATAATTGCTCCTGTGAAGTACCTTGGATGTTCTGCTATGTTATATAAATGCAAATTGTTATTGTTGAGGCATAGCAGAACCCCAGCACCTGTAAGGACTTTTGACCTGAACCCCTAATGGCCCGGTGGATGAAGGCTCAATCCAATGTACAACGTATAATGTCCCAAATTCAATCGACAGGACTCTATTTTCTGACCCAACAAAGACCCCTGCTCCAGACGTGTTAACCCGGAGCTGCCCTTGCAAACTGGGGCACATTAGAATATTTCTGATAGAGTTCCAACAGTATTTCAACTGTTGCTGGGTAGTCTGCCATGGATGGAAGGGCAGAAACGGCTGCAGTACCTCCAGCCATGTAGCACGGCCGATGCCTGGGTGCCTTTCCTCAAGAAAATTAACTGTCCTTTCATTCGGCAAAACAACCCTTCAATGACATTCCCTGCCGCCCTCCTCCCAACACTGGGAACATGAAAAATGTCAGCATTCCCGACACCCGGTGTTGCTAGTGCTTAATTATTAGGGAGTATGCTTTTTTTTATTGATTTACGGGGTGTGGGCATCACTGGCTGGGCCCAGCATTTATTGCCCATCCCTAGTAGCCCCTTGAGAAGGTGGTGGTGAGCTGCCTTCTTGAGCCGCTGCAGTCCCTGTGGTGTAGGTACACCCACCGTGCTGTTAGGGAGGGAGTTCCAGGATTTTGACCCAGCGACAGTGAAGGAACGGTCGATATATTCCCAACTCAGGATGGTGAGGGACTGGGAGGGGGGGAACTTCCAGGTGGTGGTGTCCCCATGTGTCTGGTGCCCTTGACCTTCTAGATGGTGGTGGTCGTGGGTCTGTGAGCTGCTGTCTAAAGAGGCTTGGTGAGTTGCTGCAGTGCATCTTGTAGATGGTACACACACTGCTGCTACTGAGTATCGGTGGTGGAGGGAGTGGATGTTTGTGGATGGGATGCCAATCAAGCGGGGCTGCTTTGTCCTGGATAGTGTCAAGCTTCGAGTGTTGTTGGAGCTGCACTCATCCAGGCAAGTGGAGAATATTCCATCACACTCCTGACTTGTGCCTTGTAGATAGTGGATAGACTGGGGAGTCAGGGAGCGAGTTACTCGCAGCAGGATTCCCAGCCTCTGACCTGCTCTTGTAGCCACAGTATTAATGTGGCTAATTCAGTTCAGTTTCTGGTCAATGGTAATCCCCAGGATAAAATATCCTTGCTATTAACGTATCATTTGATTACACATGTCAAAACATGGGCGGGTCTTTGCAATCTCTGGCACTTATAACAGAGCAGTAAGACTAAACCTGGAATGAGATGGTCTCAGTAATGGTGATCATGACGACTATAATCGATTAGCGTTAAAACCCACCTGGTTCACTAATGTCCTTTCAGGGAAGGAAATCTGCCATCCCTACCCGGTCTGACCTACATGTGACTCCAGATCCACGAAATGTGAATGACTCTTAACTGCCCTCTGAATAGACCGAGCCACTCAGTTCAAAATGCTGGCCTCGCCAGAGACACCCACATCCCATGAAAGAATAAAGAAAAAGATCAGAATGTGGCAAAGGACACTTGGCAGCAGTTTCATAAGATCTTAAGAAATAGGAGCGCTTAGCCATTGAGCCTTTTCTGCCATTCGATAAGATCACGGCTGATCTGATTGTGGCCTTAACTTCATTTTCCTGCCTGTCCCCCATAACCCTTGCTTCCTTTGTAGATTAAAAATTTGTCTAACACAGGGTTGAATTTATTCATTAACCCAGCCTCCACTGCTCTCTGGGGAAGAGAATTCCACAGACTAATGGCCCTCTGAAAGAAGAAATTCCTCCTCATCTCCATCTTAAATGGGAGAGGCCTTATTTTTAAAATGTACCACCTAGTTCTGCACCCCCCTCATGATCTACCCTGTCAAGCCCCCTCAGAATCTTATATGTTGCAATAAGATCACCTCACATTTCTCTAAACTCCAATAAGTATAAGCACAACCTGCTTACCCTTTCCTAAGACAACCCTTTCAACCCAGGGATCAGCCCAGTGAAACCTTCTCTGAACTGCCTTTGATGCAAGTAATGCAAATATATCCCCTCCTTAAGTATTGTGACCAAAATGCACACAGCACTCTAGGTGCAATCTCACCAATGTCCTGTATAGCTGTAGCAAGACTTCCCTGCTTCTATATTCCATCTGTTTTGCAACAAAGGCCAACATTCCATTTGCCTTCCTAATTACTTACTGCACCTGCGTGCTATATGATTCATGTGTAAGGATATCCAGATCCCTCTTTACTACCGCAATCTCCAGTCTCTTTCTGTTTGCTGCCCACTCACTTAACCTAGCTACATCCCCTTGCAGGCAACTTGGGTGGATGGAGGAATGAAAATGGTGGGTGGGGCCAGGTTCCAGAATTCCCATCCCCATCCCTGGCACCACCACTTCTCCCCCACCAATTTTTGCTGGGCGGAGAAAGGTACGGGTTTGGCATTCCCAACCTGGTCGGCTCCATTGTGGAGGGAAGGCATCTCCGAGCCGCGCCCCCACAATTTTTGTGCAGTCAGGCCAGATTTGCTACGTACCTCAAGAGTCATGAACCATAGTCTGGCTGTGGAAGTGCTTTGAAAGATAACTTCAAAAGACCTTACCTATGCCACCCCATGTCCCCATCCACCCCAATGGCCCATCATACCTCCATGCTAGCCATTGCCCTCCCTCCCACCACAATGGCCCCTCATATCCTTCATGCCCCCATCACTTCAATGGCTCCTCATACCCTAAATGCTAACCCATGGCCTCACCCACCCCAATAGCCCCTCATACCCTCCATGCCAGCCCATGCACACCACCCACCGAAATGGACCCCCATTCCCTTTATGTTAAACCATGCCCCACCCACCTCTAATAGCCCCTCATAGCCTCTGTGCCAACCCATGCCCTCCACCCACCCAAATGGCCACTCATACCCTCCATACTAACCCATCACTGCACCCACCACCAGTGGCTCCTCATACCCTCATTGCTAATCGATGACCCCCCCCCCACCCATCCCGAATGGCCCCTCTCACACTCTATGCCGACACATGCCCTCCCTACAAACTCCCCAATGGCCTCTCATACCCTCCATGCAAACCCACACCCCCCACCCACCCCCAATGGTTCCTCATTCCCTCCATGCTAACCCACGCCACTCTCCACCCCCTCAACCACCCCCAGAGGCTCCTCATACCTTCCATACTAACCCATGCCTCACCCCACCTACCCGCAATGGCTCCTCATACTATCAAAGCATGCATAATGAGGCTTGGCTGAGAGCCCAGACTTCAATAAAGGTTTTATTTGGTTGAAACAGGTGCAAAGAAGGGAAAATATTGCTTAATTGGTAGCTTTATAAACTTTCTTCTGTGATCTATTTTGTCACTGGCTCAATATTTATTTATACAAAATAAAGAGGTGTCAAGTCTTTATAGATTCTGTATGATAATTTAAAGGTCTGGTTGATTGACGCTTTTGTGCTTGTGCAGTTGTTAGAGAAGCTGTTTTTTCTAAAGAAATTTATGAATGGTTGTTTTGTGAAGCACTTTCACGCTATTTTTATTCATTAACGGGGTGTGGGCATCGCTGGCTGGGCCAGCATTTATTGCCCATCCCGAGTTGTCCTTGAGAAGGTAGTGGTGAGCTGCTTTCTTGAACCGCTGCAGTCCATGTGGTGTAAGTACACCCACCGTGCTGTTAGGGAGGGAGTTCCAGGATTTTGACCCAGCGACAGTGAAGGAACGGCCGCTATATTTCCAAGTCAGGATGGCGAGTGACTTGGAGGGGAACTTCCAAGTGGTGGTGTTCCCATGTGTCTGCTGCCCTTGTCTTTCTAGATGGTAGTGGTCATGGGTTTGGAAGGTGCTTTTGAAGGAGCCTTGGTAAATTCCCGCAGTGCATCTTGTAGAAGGTACACGCTGCTGCTACTGTGTGTTGGTGGTGGATGGAGTGAATGTTTGTGGATGTGGTGTCAATCAAGTGGGCGGTTTTGTCCTGGTGTCGAGCTTCTTGAGTGTTGTGGGAGCATCACTCATCCAGGCAAGTGGGGAGTATTCCATCACACTCCTGACTTGTGCCTTGTAGATGGTGGACAGGCTTTGGGGGGTCAGGGGATGAGTTACTCGTCGCAAGATTCCTAGCCTCTGACCTGCTCTTGTAGCCACAGTATTTATATGGCTGGTCCAGTTCAGTTTCTGGTCAATGGTAATTCCCAGGATGTTGATAGTGGGAGATTCAGTAATGGTAATGCCATTGAATGTCAAGGGATGATGGCTGGATTCTCTCTTATTGGAGATAGTCTTTGCCTGACACTTGTGTGGCATGAATGTTACTTGCCACTTGTCAGCCCAAGCCTGGATATTTTCCAGGTCTTGCTGCATTTGGACATGGACTGCTTCAGTGTCTGAGGAGTCGGGTGTGGTGCTGAACACTGTGCAATTATCAGCGAACATCCCCACTTCTGATCTTATGATGGAATTAAGGTCATTGATAAAGCAGCTGATGATGGTTGGGCCGAGGACACTACCCTGAGGAACTCCTGGCGTTGTTACTAAAGGGTTGATTGGTTCTGTACAGAGTGCATATTAGTGAATGGGCATAGAAGTGCTATGAGTTGGCATGGAGGGCGTGAGGGGCCATTGAGGGTGGGTGGGGGCATGGGTTGGCATGAATGGGGCATGGGGACTGGATGGGAGGGTGAGTGGATATGAGGGGTGAGGGCTAGAAAGCCTGATAATTAACAGAACAACTGGGACGACGTCCCAGTGAACTGAGCCTTTTAAGCAACCAGCTTCGCCACTTGGCAGCACCTGTGGCCGCCTCCGATCTGTGTCTGGATCGGCAGGCCCGATTCCCTCCTGCACCCACCCCCACCACCCCCATTGGATAGAAAATCGCACCGTCCGGGGCACTTTTCCAGAGGGAGGTGCCCCATGCCAGCAAATTTCCCAGCACGAGCTACCTGGCCTGATAGTGAAAATCCAGCCCTTTGTCACAATTTGTTTATCTGCCTATCTTTGTATTATCAGCAAATTTGGCTACGATATAGTTGGTCCGTTCATCCAACTCATGAATATAGGTGTAAGTAGTTGACGTCCCAGCATTGATCCCCGTGGCACGACAGTTTGTCAACCGAAAAATGATCTACTTATCCCGACTCTGTTTCCTGTTAGCTAGTCAATCCTCAATCCATGCTAATAGATCACCACAAACACTGTGGGCAGAATTTTTCGTGCTGCAGGTGGGCGCGTGCCTGACCCGATCAGACATAAAATCGCACGAGATAACAGCTGGCGGACGGGCGAATTGGCCAGGCAGCCTTTACATTTTTCGTCAAACCTCATCCAAGGGCGGGATGAAACCTCCATTATGAAATAAAATAAAAATAAATATCTGTGGACAACATTTTTATGAGGTACATTTTCAGGTGCTCGACTGCGATGCATGGACATTTTTTTTTTGCAGCTTCTTAAACCTTTATTTCATCATTTGAAGGTCTGCAGCTCCCTGAGGCAGCCTTCAGGGAGCTTTCTCGCAGCACCCACCCGCGCGCCAGGCTGGTCCTTTAGGGAAGGAAATCTGCCAATCTTGCCCGGTCTGGCCTGCAGGTGAATCCAGACCCTCTGAAATACCTGACCAAGCCACTCATTTCAAGGGCAATTACGGATGGGCAACAAATGCTGGCCTTGCCAGCAACACCCACATCCCATGAAAGAATAAAGAAAAAAAAAATCTTCTTATGTGGCCCGTGGTCAAATTTTGTTTGATAACACTGCTGGGAAGCACCTTATGAAGTTTTAGGAGCACAGGAACTGGAGAAGACCATTCTTCCCCTCAAGACTGTTCCGCCATTCAATAAGATCATGGCTGATCTGTGTGATCTAATCCCATATACCCATGTTTGACTAATATCGCTTAGTACCTTTAGTTAACAGATTTAAAATTAACAATTGATCTAGCAGCAAACGCCATTAGCAGAAGAGAGTTCCAAGCTTCTACCACCCTTTGCGTGTGGGAGTACTTCCTAACTTCATTCGCTAAAGGCCTGGCTCTAACTTTTATACCTTCCCTACCCCCCCACCCGAGTCTGAGACTTCCTAACCAGAAGAAACTGCTTCTCTCTCTCTTATGTCAAAGGAGCTATATGTGATGCTGCTATTCACAAACGTTTGAGCACTGCGATTTGGGGCAATTGATGACAATAGTGTCAGTTATGCTACTTGCAATGTTAAACGATAGCTAAATGATTGCTTTTGAGCACACTTGATGCCAAATAATGGCTAAATGATCGCTTTTTGAGTACAACTGATGTCAAACGAGTGCAAATGAACGCTGTTGAACGCAAAGGATGCAAACATTTTTGGACAGGAAATGCAAGATGTTGCTGATGTCAGGAAGCAGTCGTCATCCAAAAGGTAGTTGAGATCGGGAAATCTCTCTCAAAAGGCTGTAGTGGCTGGGGGGTCAATTGAACGTTTCAAAACTGAGATAAATGGATTTTGCTTTGTGAGCGTATGAAGGGATATGGAGCAAAGATTGGCACATGGAGCTGAAGTGCGGATCAGCCATGATCTAACTGAAGGGCTTGCGGGGTTGAATACTCTGCTCCTGTATGCTCCCATGTTCCTATCACCTAAAATTGGGCAGCAGCAGCAGGACAGAAACTCCAGCCCTTGGCAGATGCTGAAGCTGATTTCAGTTAGGGTGCCACAACTGTCTTTAACACCCTTGGGCAAGACGGGGGAGAAAAATCTGTAAAATGACATCCACGGCCAATCAATGTTATGTTGTAAACTGCCATTTAACGTTTCATGTTATAAAATGTTACTCCTGTTATAAACTGTGCACCTCCGGAATTTTCCATGCCCGCTAGCATCGGGCATGTTCGGCGGCGTGAGCGGACAATATGACGAGAAGGCCAGAAATCGGTTTCGCGACGTCGTGAAGCCAGTTTGCGATCGTCCGCTCAGTCTGTCGATGATAGTGGGAGGGGCCAGTCAATGTTTCTCTGTTATTTTCCATGCACCAGTGCGTGATATGTAGCGGATAAGGATCTGGCCCCTTCTACGACTCCCTCAATGACCAAATACGCTCTTTGCTCAGGTTCCCACACTTTTGAGTGAGTCACCGGAGCAACCACAGCCTTGCAAAACCATTTCCCAGAAATCATTCAGTTGCTGAGAGGACTGAGCTTGCCTGTGAACAACTTAAATTACACAACCGGTTCTGCCGAAGGGTCAAGACGACTCGAAACGTCAACTCTTTTCTTCTCCGCTGATGCTGCCAGACCTGCTGAGTTTTTCCAGGTAATTCTGTTGTTGTTCTCTGGATAACTAGTCCAGCAACATTACCACAATGCCACCATCTCCTTTAGGCTCTAGTTTAATATAGGTCATAACATGGTGAAAATGAATACATTAGCACCACTATTAAAATAGCAGATGGAGGAATTTGGTGGGAACCAGTTCAATATTTGTACGCTATCTCAAAGCTTAAATTCCCAGAGTTGTATAATTAGGGATGTTGGCTCAGATGGGAACAATGTACTATTTCAGGTAGTGAGGTGAGTTAATAGATGCGTTACACTCCGTTACAAGGGTCACTGGAAGAAGATAGGAGGAGAAACTGTGGCTGTTTCTCCTTTCCTTAGCCTTCAAATACCTCCATATAGCCTCACCTGGAGCAGATAAACTTCCTTGTGCTGGAAAGTGTTACTGAGTGACAGGCAGTCTGGGGGATGAACTCTGGGCTTGCTGCTTTTCAGTGTAGAATTTCTCAATTTACTGGGTGACCTCAAGTTTCAAGATTATCACAGAATCACACAGTGCAGAAGAGGCCCTTCAGCCCATCGAGTCTGCACCAACACGTGAGAAACATCTGACCTACCTAATCCCATTTACCAGCACTTGGCCCATAGCCTTGAATGTTATGACATGCCAAGTGCTCATCCAGGTACTTTTTAAAGGATGTGAGGCAACCTGCCTCCACCACCCTCCCAGGCAGCGCATTCCAGACCGTCACCACCCTCTGGGTAAAAAAGATTTTCCTCACATCCCCCCTAAACCTCCTGCCCCTCACCTTGAACTTATGCCCCCTTGTGACTGATCCTTCAACGAAGGGGAACAGCTGCTCCCTATCCACCCTGTCCATGCCCCTCGTAATCTTGTACACCTCGATCAGATCACCCCTCAGTCTTCTCTGCTCCAACGAAGACAACCCAAGTCTACCCAACCTCTCTTCATAACTTAAATGTTTCATCCCAGACAACATCCTGGTGAATATCCTCTGCACCCCCTCCAGTGCAATCACATCCTTCCTATAATGTGGCAACCAGAACTGCACACAGTACTCCAGCTGTGGCCTCACCAAGGTTCTATACAAATCCAACATGACCTCCCTACTTTTGTAATCTATGCCTCGATTGATAAAGGCAAGTATCCCATATGCCTTTTTCACCACCCCACTAACATGCCCCTCTGCCTTCAGAGATCTAATGGGCACAAATGCCAAGGTCCCTTTGTTCCTCAGAACTTCCTAGTGCCATGCCATTCATTGAATACTTCCTTGTCAAATTACTCCTTCCAAAGTGTAACACCTCACACTTTTCAGGGTTAAATTCCATCTGCCACTTATCTGCCCATTTGACCATCCCATCTATATCTTCCTGTAGCCCAAGACACTCTACCTACTGTTAACCATCCGGCCAATCTTTGTGTCATCCACAAACGTACTAATCCTACCCCCCCGACATAGTCATCTATGTCATTTATATATATAAATGACAAATAATAGGGGACCCAGCACAGATCCCTGTGGTACGCCACTGGACACTGGCTTCCAGTCACTAAAGCATCCTTCTGTCATCACCCTCTGCCTCCTACAACTAAGCCCATTTTGAATCCACCTTATCAAATTACCCTGTATCCCATGTGCCTTTGCCTTCTTTATAAGTCTCTCATGTGGGAACTTGTAAAAGGCTTTGCTGAAATCCAGATAAACTACATCAACTGCACTACCCTCATCTACACACCTGGTCACCTCCTCAAAAAATTCAATCAAATTTGTTAGGCATGACCTCCCTCTGACAAAGCCATACTGACTATCCCTGATCAAACCTTGCCTCTCCCAGTGGAGATAGATACTCTCCTTCAGAAATTTCTCCAATAGTTTCCCTACCACTGACGTGAGACTCACTGATCTGTAGTTCCCTGACTTATCTCTACAACCCTTCTTAAATAGCGGAACCACATTAGCTGTTCTCCAGTCCTCTGGCACCTCCCCCAGAGGTTATTACAGTAAGAAGGTTGAATTTGAGTATTGTCAAAAAAGAGACATGCTGTCTAAGCTTTTTGTCTTGCACTCAACAGGACAGATCGCAAGGTTACCAACAGTAAAGGGAATAACAATTTATATTGCATGAGAAGAGAGTGCTGATTGGTTGGCAAGTGAATTCTGACGGTTAGAGGCATTGCCATGGAGAATGCAGCAGGGAACAGTTAACTGCCAAGCTATTGTTCAAATTCAAACCAGGCAGGTCAACTCTGAATGAATGAACCAGGAAATGACATTCCCCCAAGCTTTTGTTCAGTTGAAAAAGATGAAATGGGTGGACATCCTCTTTTTTCCCTACTCTTGGCTTCTCCAAGTGATTATTCCCAGTCTTACAGTGTGTTTTTGGTGCCGCTGGCTCAGCCAGCATTTAATACCCATTCCTAATCCCCCATGAGGAGGTCGAACCGCTGCAATTCCATGTGGTGTAGGTACACCCACAGTGCTATTAGGTAAGGAGTTCCATGATTTTGATCCCGTGACAGTGAAGCAACGGCGTATAGTTCCAAGTCAGGATTGTGTGTGGCCTGGAGGGAAACTTCCAGGAGCTGGTGTTCCCATGCATCTGAATAGGGGAAAGAGAGCTTTATTGTGGAGCGAGCGCCAGCACAATGGACTAACTGGCCTCATATGCCGAAATGTCTATTGCTCTAACCCCTTTCATTATTGTTAAGTGCCACACACCCATTGGCATTTTTATCAAAAGAACTATCATGGCCCTTCTATGGTCCTTTACTGCTCTTGCCCTTCTCGGTGGTAGTGGTCACAGGTTTGGAAGGTACTGTCGAAGAAGCCTTGATGAGTTGCTGTAATGCAACTTGTAGATGGTACACACTGTTGCCACTGTGCATTGGTGGTGGAGGGAGTGAATGTTGAAGATGGTGGATGGGGCACCAAAGAAACGGCTGCTTTGTGCTGGATGGTGTCGAGCTGCTTAAGTGTTGTTGGCGCACTCAACCCAGGCAACTGGAGAGTATTCCAACACACTCCTGATTTGTACCTAGTAAATGGTCGACAAACTTTGGAAAGTGAGGTGAGTTATTTGCTGCAGAATCCCTAGCCTCTGACCTGATCTTGTAGCCACAGTATTCATTTGGCTGGTTCAGTTCAGTTTCTGGTCAATGGTAATCCCCCAGGATGTTGATAGTGGGGGATTCAGCAATGGTAATGCCATTGAATGTCAAGTGGAGATGGTTAGATTTTCTCCTGCTGGAGATGGCCATTGCCTGGCACTTGTGTGGCATGAATATAATTGCCACTTATCGGCCCAAGCCTGAATATTGTCCAGGCCTTGCTGCCTATGGACAGGGACTGCTTCTTATCTGTGAATGGTGCTGAACATTGTGCAATGATCTCAAAGATCTCCACTTTGGACTTTACGACAGAGGGAAGGTCATTGATGAAACATCTGAAGATGGAATTAAAAGTCTAATGATGACTCCTGCAGCGATGGGTGGAATCATCCCAGATTTGCGCTTAGTGTGGTAGCGGGTAGGAAAAAGGACGTTTTACCCCCTGGCCGCAATGGCAGGTTTTCGCACCAGATTGTCCCAATTCCGCCTCATTAATCACGCATTCCCAGGAAACACACCGTTTCACTGGCGGGTGGCCTCTGACAGAGCAGCTGAAGATGGTTGGGTCTAGGACCCTACCCTGACGAACTCCTGTAGTGATGTCCTGCGACTGGGATGATTGACCTCCAATAACCACAACCATCTTCCTTTGTGCTACATATGACTCCAACCAATGGAGAGTTTTCCCCCTGATTCCCATTGACTTCAGTTTTGCCAGGGCTCCTTGATGCCACACTCGGTCAAATGCTGCCTTGACATCAAGGGCCGTCACTCTCACCTCACCTTGGGAGTTCAGCTCTTTTGTCCATGTTTGGAGCAAGGCTGTAAAGAGGTCAGGAGCTCAGTGGCCCTGGAGAAACCCAAACTAAGTATCAGTGAGCAGGTTATTGCTGTGTAAGAGCCGCTTGATAGCACTGTCGCTGACCCCTTCCATCACTTTGCTGATGATAAAGAGTAGACTGATGGGGCAGTATTTGGCTGGGTTGGATTTGTCCTGCTTTTGTGGACTGGGCATACTTGAACAATTATCCACACAGCCAAATAGCGGGACTGGTCCAACTTCAATAACCATACAGAATACAGAACTATACGGTACAAGAAAGGGGCAATCTGCCCTATCGTGCCTGTGCCAGCTCTCTTATTAAAGGGCTATTCAATTAGTCCCACCACACCTACACCTCACCTCACTTTTTCCCCATGGCCCTGTAAATATTCCATTTTAAGTGGAGATCCAATTCTCTTTCAGAGGTGTTCTCACTGTCCCTTGTGGCAGTGCATTGCAGATCACAACAGCTTACAATATAAAAAGAAGTCTCATATCTACACTGTATTTTTTTGGCAATTATTTTAAATCTATGCCGTCTTGCCAGTGGAAATAGTTTTTCCCTATCTGCTCTAACAAACCACTTTGCTTATACTAATGTATCCCATGGTTTAGTACATTAAAACAATAATTCTAATGCCTCCTTTATATTTCTAGTACAATTAATCTGAGTTTATGCCCTCTTGTTGCCAATTCTGTAGCTTGTGAAAATAATTTTTTTCACTATGTCCCTCTCAAGTCCTTCAAAAGATTCTGAATCTCACTTTCCCCCGTGCTTAGCAAGTCCCTGCTGCTGCAGTAAGGCAGGATGATGCTACAGTGGGCCTGGATTAGGGATGGGTTAACAGTTCCTGCATGGTTCAATCTTCAAGCAGTGATCCTTGTTTATGTGGATGCAGGGCGAGGATAAGAACGGTTTGGCAGTGAAGCCCCATACAGTTGAATAGCCTGTCAAACCCCAGCCATTACCACTGCTGCCGGAGAGGCGGTGGCGTAGTGCTAAGGTCACTAGACTGGTAATCCACAGACCCAGGGTCATGCTCTGGGGGCCTGAGTTTGAATCCCACCATGGCAGATGGTGGTATTTGAATCCAATAAAAATATGGAATTAAAAGTCTAATGATGACCATGAAACGATTGTCGTAAAAACCTATCTGGTTCACTAATGTCCTTTAGGGAAGGAAATCTGCCATCCTTACCTGGTCTGGCTTAGATGTGGCTCCAGATCCATAATAATGTGGCTGACTCTTAAATGCCCTCTGAACAAGGGCAGTGAGGGATGGGCAATAAATGCTGGCCTAGCCAGCGATGTCCACGGCCCATGAACAAATAACAATATTTAAAAAAAGCTAGGCGCACGTGGCAAGAATGGCTGCTTGGGTGGTGTGCTGGAGGGCTATAGCCGTATCTGTTAAGTCGTACTCTTTTGAAGGAGTGGTGGGGAAAAAGGGAAAATTAAAAAGGAAAAGAAATAAACGTGTTTTATTTAAGGGTGAATCTTCTGGTTTTGAAAAAAATCGAGCCTTGAAGAGAGAGAGAGAGAGAGAGAGAAGCAGATCCTTATAAGAGAAACTGCAATAGAAATAGAATGTCCAGCACAGAAACAGGCCAAGCCCCACTGTTACGCCAATGTTTATGCTCCGCATGCGTCCCCTCCCATTCTGTGTCCATCTCACCCGTACCAAGTTACCTTTCTCGTCAATTAAAAAACTGGTCACAAAAACAGAATTCAGCCTCAATAAGCACGACCACCGCTAAACACAGCCGTTGCCACAAGGTGCTAATAAAAAGGGTGATTCTAGGATTCTCAAGTCACACTTACCAACCCATTATATCTATTTCTGATGCAGACCAGGTGAAGCAAAGTGGATTTCACATCATTACAGAAACCCGTACGGAAGTTTTCATTTCAGCAAGCTCACGGAATTTGAAAATCGGATGGATTCTACAATAAGTGGGCGATCTACTCCACCAGATTACTGCCCAGACCACAATACACCATTATGTCACGCTGAAAACAACTTCACCTACATCAATGCTCGACACTAAAATGGGCGCTGCCTCTTTCAAAATGACAGCTCGGCCTGTCAACAATTTTTTTAAAATTCATTCACGGGATGTGGGCTTCACTGGCTGGACCAGCGTTTATTGCCCATCCCTAGTTGCCCCTTGAGAAGGTGGTGGTGAGCCACCTTCTTGAACCGCTGCAGTCCATGTGGTGTAGGTACACCCACAGTGCTGTTAGGGAGGGAGTACCAGGATTTTGACCCAGCGACAGTGAAGGAACGGCCGATATATTTCCAAGTCAGGATGGTGAGTGGCTTGGAGGGGAACCCCCAGGTGGTGGTGTTCCCTTCTATCTACAGCCCTTGTCCTTCTAGATAGTGTGGTCTTGGGTTCGGAAGGTGCTGTCAAAGAAGCCTTGGTGAATTCCTGCAGTGCATCTTGTAGATGGTACACACACTGCTGCCACTGCACATTGGTGGTAGAGGGAACAAATGTTTGTGGGTGTGGTGCCAATCAAGCAGGCTGCTTTGTCCTGGACAGTGTCAAGCTTTTTGAGTGTTGTGCAGGCTGCACTCATCCAGGCAAGTGGAGAGCATTGCATCACACTCCTGACTTGTGTCCTGTAGATGCTGGGCAGGCTTTGGGGAGTCTCGAGGTGAGTTACTCAACGCAGGATCCCTAGCCTCTGACCTGCTCTTGTAGCCACAGATATTTATATAAAAACAAAAAAACTGCGGATGCTGGAAATCCAAAACAAAAACAGAATTACCTGGAAAAATTCAGCAGGTCTGGCAGCATCGGCGCAGAAGAAAAGAGTTGACGTTTTGAGTCCTCATGACCCGTGACGTCAACTCTTTTCTTCTGCGCCGATGCTGCCAGACCTGCTGAGTTTTTCCAGGTAATTCTGCAGATATTTATATGGCTGGTCCAGTTCAGCTTCTGGTCAATGGTAACCGAATTACTGATATAAAAAAAATTGTGTCGCTGTCTGCACGTCCTTTTCTTTTGGAGAACGGAATGCAGTATGGAAACTGATTTGTCATGGACATGAAACCAGTAACAGGGGTAGACCTTAAAGGTAAATAAATGAAAGAGCTGTGCTGTAGATGCCAGGCTGGCACAGGGAATTAAAATGGTTGCTTCTTAATTTACTGACTGCACTGGGGGTTCATGACAATTCAAACCATTTACATTAGATTCTCCTAATTTATAACAGGAAATTACTTATAATGTTCGCCTACTGTTGTTGTAAAGGGAACCGCTGAACCAGTTCTAGAACATTCTCAGATGCGCACGCTGTCTCTTCCTGCCCACACAGCAATAAGTGGAGAAGTGAGGAGGAGAAGGAGGACTTCAGGAGGCCACAAGCAGCGGGTCAGCTCACAGCAGGAGGGACTGGCCCAGACCAGGGGCAGAATTTTACAGCCCTGTTTCACCACTGACTTCATGCGGGAACTTAAAATCCCGCTGCCGTAAAATTCTGCCCCAGGCAATGGGTGGATGACCTCAAGGTGGGGGGGATTAACGCAGGCAGCAGGGATGCTCACCGCCTCCCACCGTGAGGCTGGGAGAGTGCAACAGCCTCTTCCCAGGAGGAGAGGAACTGAGGCTCCTTCACAACAGGAGCCATGGGGAGTAAGGTCACCTCGCTGCAAGGAAAAGGGATTCTATCAACATGCACACTGTGTGATTGTGACACTGACCATTTGATCTCGCTTGGGGAGTTAAGTTTCGGGAGGGAGCAAGATACAGTGGGCAGGTTGTCATCGCCCTAAGACCCATCTGTGAGCTCAAATTCTCTATTTGCATAGTTTTTGACTGCAACGTTTTGTTTCTTCTTACGAACAACATCCTTCAGTCACACTCCCCTTACATCCCCTGATCAGCATTGTATTTTTTTTTTTGCACACGCTGTCCCATTATTTTGACCCACCTGTCCATCAAGATGCTGCAAAGGTTGAAACTCATACCTTAACGCAGCTTGGGCCAATTACAGGGGAGGCCAGTGATACCTGCCTAAAGAGCTTGATGATTACAGAACAAGGCCAAATGGTAGTATTATTTTACGCTCGCGGATTATTTTTAAGGGTTGGGCCTATTTTAATGGGGGGCACAGGGATGTCTCCGGAAGAGCCTCTGCAAATTTGCCAAAAGTATTCAGCACGTTTATATTCGCCTTCTTTGCGTTATTACATCCCAGTCAGTGTTGCGCCTAAGCCGCAGCCCAGTGACGGATAACTTCTATTCGGCTGACCTTTCCGACTGTCCCCAGCGCTGTCCCTTTTCACCGTGGGATCTCTAAACCGCTTGGGCTGATTCGGAAATGCCTTCCTCACGAGCTGTAGTGGAGATTCCTGTTTCCTCTGTCTCTTTGGGCCAGCGCTGATGCCATGGCCGCCTATGTTGTAAAATTATAGGTTGTTAGTCAGCGCACTTGCAGTTGCAATAACGGGTAATTATGAGGATTTCCCAACACCACCTCCCCCACCCCCCACTGCCCCCGCCACCCCCCACCCCACCCCACCCTAAAGATAGTGGGGTGAAGTTAGGCGAGATACAAAATGGGCAGTGATTGAGGCTTTTGGAACGGCTGGTATTCAGTGCTTCATTGGGACTGGAAATCAAGTGGGATGTTTAACTGGTGGCGGATGTGCTTTGCAGCTCGCCCAAGCTGGATTTCACCCCAATGTGTCCTTCTGGGGTTTGGCTCCACAAGGATGTCCAGCCTTCTGGTAACCCACCTCAGCGACCTTTCTTCACGGCTGAGCCTAGAGAGTTACGGGCAAAGGAGTTTTACTTTTCAGTGATCGCCTGGGGAGCACTCCCACGCCCTGTTGTTTCAGCTCTCCACCTTTATCCAAAGTTGTCCCAACGTGATTAATTCCCGTGAGGCCTTCAGGGGTTTAATTCATTTGCACAATTCTCACTTGAGTCAGGCCTGCAGGTATCTGCGTCAGGAAAACTAATATTTATTCTTGGCTCAAACATTGCTAGTTCAGACTGAAGCCTCCGCACAATTACTGTGCAAATGAATGGAGCTGCTCCTAACCTACTCTGTCACCACTCCATACGTAGTTGCTGCGATGGCAACCATAGTCTTGTGTCACCTGGGGCAGGATCATCAGCAGAAAAGCAAAAAGGACAGAAAGAGGGGAAGAAATTACAGGGCCTTTCACGGCCATCCCAAAGTGCTTTACAGATAAATAAACATTTTTGAAGTCTGGTCACCATTGTAATGTAGAAAACGCAGCAGCCAATTGGCACACAGCAAACTCCCACAAACAGTAACGTGATATTGGTTAAGAGCGAAACATTGGCCAGGATACTGGGGAGGAACCCTTTGCTGTCTGAATTCTACTGTGGATGTCTACCTGAGAGAGCAGACAGGGTCTCGGGTTTACATCCACCTGAGAGAGCAGACAGGGTCTCGGGTTTACATCCATCTGAGAGAGCAGACAGGGTCTCGGGTTTACATCCACCTGAGAGAGCACACAGGGTCTCGGGTTTACATCCACCTGAGAGAGCAGACAGGGTCTCGGGTTTACATCCACCTGAGAGAGCAGACAGGGTCTCGGGCTTACATCCACCTGAGAGAGCACATAGGGTCTGGGGTTTACATCCATCTGAGAGAGCAGACAGGGTCTCGGGTTTACATCCACCTGAGAGAGCACACAGGGTCTCCTGTTTACATCCACCTGAGAGAGCAGACAGGGTCTCGGGTTTACATCCACCTGAGAGCGCAGACAGGGTCTCGGGTTTACATCCACCTGAGAGAGCAGACAGGGTCTCGGGTTTACATCCACCTGAGAGCGCAGACAGGGTCTCGGGTTTACATTCACCTGAGAGAGCACATAGGGTCTCGGGTTTACATCTACCTGAAAGCGCAGACAGGGTCTTGGCTTAATGTCTCATCAGAAAGACCTCCAAAAATGCAGTGTCCCCCTCAGAATTGCACAGGAGTATCAGCCTAGGTTTTGTGCTCAAGTGGATAGGGATAATAGGCACTGCTAAGTGCAACAGGATTATTCTGGGTTCCCAGGCTGTTTTTGGAGCTGTTGACGACCTCACCTCCCCGCCGCCAGCCTCACCCACTGTCTCATTATTATAAGGCTCTTCTACACTGGATAAATCGGGGTCATATAAGCCCAGCACCCATACACCAGCAATGCCTTTTGTTTATGCTGCTAAATCAGTCATCGTTTCTGGCCACATTAAGGTAGCTGTATTTAGGAGGGTAAATGGTGCGGCTGGATGGGATGGCGGAGGAAGCTCCCTTATGGATGACAGTCTCTTATAATCAAAACTCTAAGAGTCATCTGTGCAAGGATGATTCAACAACTCTCTTGACTTCCCCTGAATCAGGACTTCCCGATTTATCTTGTCTTCTACTCTCTTCGACCCCGGTTGTGTCCCCCACCAACGATATTGGCCCTTCACCTAGGTTTCTCAACATACCATAAACATTTATTAAAAAAAAACCGCACTTCCCTTTTTCCTTTCTGGCTGTCAGCTGATGGGTTTCGGCCACAGTAGGCTCCTTCTCTGCACAGTCCTGGAAGCAAAAGTACATTGTGTTTTGTAAATAAACAGGAGTTGAAATGACCAAGCATGAAATGGCATGCATTTGTTAAGCATTAATGTGTGACGTTCCTTGTTATAGCTGGCCTTAATTATATCTCAAGGAGAGAGTACAGCAGTGTTAGGCCCAACTGGGAATCATCAGATGAATTCCCACAGGTTCCCATAATTAAGAATCCCCACATGCTACTCTGGATAAGTTACTTACTGGCTTATCCCTTGGGTAGCTAAGCTATTCAGAACAGCAATATCCCAGGGTCAATCTGAGTTCCGTATTGAGTTAGTTGGCAGTGAGAGAGGGAGCAAATATAGATGGGGAATATCAATCAGGATTCCCTATTTCTGATCACATTCCAGGTGAAACAGCGTGCATATAGCTGAGGGAGGAGGCGCACATTATTCTAGCCAACTAAATATTAAAGGAACACTTTTTGAAAGAACGATCAGAAACTGGAAGTCAGTTAGCTTTGTTGGCTGGATGGATAAATGTGAATCAGATTAAAGCCAACAGGATGGCATTCAATTCCCCCTTCCGGCTGAGGTAGGTAGACTCAGGGCCTGCCTCCTTGCCCTGCCCATTGTAAAAAATATCATGGCACTTTGCTGTGGCTTGTTGAATAATCAAGAAGGATCTGCCTTTGGGCAGAGAATTAAGGAAGGAGCAGAAATTAATTTTCACATGCGAATGCAAAATTTGATGCTGGTGACAGATTTTTATTTTGCGTAATACTTATGTTTTTCTCCCTGTCTAGTTTTATGTCACCTTGTTGTAAAAGTGCTGACTTATGCTGGAACGCAGTTCCACAGGCACCCTCCAATACCTCGCCCAAATGCACAACCTCTGTGTGTAAACTAAAACAGCCTGTGTGAGCACACTGCAGATCGAGCCTAATCCTGTCTTCACCCTGCTTGCAGCAGAGGTTGCTGCCTAGCCATCGGGAGTGGGAACTCGACCCAATTTTACTCCTACACTCCCAGCCAGAGCCACTGATGTAACTGCCCTGGCTGAGACCACTTAGCTCAGCCAAGACCAAGGATTAAACATGGGACTTTAAAGAAGTGTGAACAGCTCAGGACTGCACCAGATCCATTAGGTCACTGAAGGGGATAGAAGAACAGTCACTGCGCTCCAAAAGTACTTCACTGTCTGAAAGCCTTTGAGACACTTCAACAATGTGGGAGTGTGTATAAATATGAAGAATTTTTTAATAAACTTGAGGTATCAACGTGCATCGTCACATTTCAGCTATGTGCACTAACCTTGCAATCCGTGTCCATGCTGACAACTGAAGGGCAGATTATACCTCCCAGATGGGATGGCGACAGGACATGTGGGCTGCCCATTAATGCAAGGGCCGCAGCAAGGTCCTCCTGTTTACTTGAAACAGGCTTCCAGAGGCAGGCCTGGAAATCCCCTGTCAGATGAGTCTTGAGAGAGCGCGAGAAGCTTGGGGAGGGTTTTGTGGGTTGGGAAGGGACGAGCACCCAGGGCCCAAACGTCCTTTGTGACGGCCTGGAGAGGCAGGCTGTTAAAATTACACTGGAACCCTGTCTGTGATCCCTGATTTGCATGATATTCATGCGGCTTCCACATGAGTCCTGAACTGCCCGGAAAGCCACAATGCGAAAAATAGCAACGGGGCAGAAAGTGAGCGATCTTAACTCCCCTTCCACCTACGCAGTCAGAGGGAGCTAAAATCCATCCCCCCTTTCAGTACAAAAGACAGGACCTCTGCCTAAAAAGTACATGAAAAGTAAAATACTAGGGATTTATTACAAGAACTGTTTATGGATTACACAAGCTTAAACCCTTGATTAGATTGCGATCTGTAACTGATTTCTGGGTATTAATTACTTTGCATATAAGCCATCTGAATCCCACCAGGTGTCCAACTATTTTGTATGTAATCTATCCTAATTCTGTGATTAAATTACAGTACGCTGCTCATTTCCAGGTATCCAATATTATTCAATATACAATCCATTTGAACTCTGCGTTAAATGAAACTTTACCGCCAGTCACTCCCCAGTCATCAGTTTCCCGCTCCTGAAGCCCCATCAAAGCAAGTCCTTGTGTTCGCTACCTCCCACACTGCCTCCATTTCGCTGGCCCTTATGCCTGGAAACAGCTTCATGTTTGGCTATACATGTTCATGCATGAACGCATACTTGCCAAAATCTTATAAAACCTAATGCCCTTCCCCCTGTGTCCTGAGGTGCTGACTCTTGTTACGGTACAGCTTAACAAATGCCACTAGCCCATCAGTGCTCCATCAAAATAGCTTTTCATTCATTTTCAAGCTTAGGCAGTAACTGTTGCTGCTGTTGTTAGCCCTACGCTAAACTAATCAATTGCTGTCCTGGCTTGCTTCCCACCTACCACCCTCCATAAACATGAAGCTGCCCCGCAACTTATCTCGCACCGCGTCCCGTTCACTTGTCATGCCCGCGCTTGCTCACTTGCATTGATCCTCGGTCTGGAAATGCCTCGGTTTTTAAAATTCTCATCTGTCAGTTCAAATCCACCCCCCCCCCGGCATGGTCTCGCCTCCCTCTCTATCTCCGTAGTCTTCTCCAGCCCCGTCGAGCTCCAAGCTTTCCGCAGATCTTCCATTTCTACCCTCTTGGCATCCCCTGTTTCCTTCACTCCACCATTGGCTGTCTAGGTCCTAAGTTCTGGAATTCCCTCCCTAAACCTCTCTGCCTCTCTCTCTCCTCCTTTAAGACACTCCTTCAAGCTATAGGTCACTTATCCTAATATCTCTTTATGTGGTTTGGTGTCAAGGTTTAACTGATAAAGCTCTTGCGGAGCGCTAGGGGACATTTTACAATGTTAGAGGAGATAAACAGTTGCTTGGTAGTACAGAACTTGAGTACTGCTGAAAAAAGACATTTTGTCGAAGCTTTTCATCTTGCACTCATCAGGACAATCACAAGAATACCAATGTCAGGGGAAGCAACAACTTTATATTTTATGAGAGAAGAGTGCTGATTGGTTGGCAAGTGGACACTGATTGGTAGAGGCATTGCCATGGAGAATGCACCAGTTAATGGTGACTGACAGTTAATTGCCAAACACTGTTTGAAAATTTAAACCAGGCAGCTTGACTCTGATTAGTCAAGGCATTGCCCTGAGGAATGAACCAGTGATTGGCCATCAAGTGGGTGATCCATCTCAGCCTCCTCTGGAGGTCCCCAGCATCACAGGTGCCAGTCTTCAGCCAATTCGATTCACTCCACGTGATATCAAGAAACGGTTGAAGACACTGGATACTGCAAAGGCTACGGGCCCTGACAACATTCCGGCAATAGTACTGAAGACTTGTGCTCCAGAACTTGCCGCGCCCCTAGCCAAGCTGTTCCAGTACAGCTACAACACTGGCATCTATCCGGCTATGTGGAAAATTGCCCAGGTTTGTCCTGTACACAAAAAGCAGGTCAAATCCAACCCGGTTAATATCACCCCATCAATTTACTCTCAATCATCAATGTAGTAATCGAAGGGGTCATCAACAATACTTTTAAGTAGCACTTGCTTAGCAATAACCTGCTCACTGATGCCCAGTTTGGGTTCCGCCAGGGCCACTCAGCTCCTGACCTCATTACAGGCTTGGTTCAAACATGGACAAAAGAGCTGAACTCTTGAGGTGAGGGGAGAGTGACGGTCTTTGACATCAAGGCAGCATTTGACCGAGTGTGGCATCAAGGAGCCCTAGCAAAACTGGAGTCAATGGGGATCAGGGGGAAAACTCCGCTGGTAGGATTCATACCTAGCACAAAGGAAGATGGTTGTGGTTGTTGGAGGTCAGTCATCTTAGCTCCAGGACATCACCGTAGGAGTTCCTCAGGGTCGTGTCCTCGGGCCAACCATCTTCAGCTGCTTCACCAATGACTTTCCTTCCATCATAAGGACAGAAGTGGGGATGTTCGCTGATGATTGCACAATGTTCAGCACCATTTGCGACTCCTCAGATTCTGAAGCTGTCCATGTCCAAATGCAGCATGATCTAGAAAATATCCAGGCTTAGGCTGACAAGTGGCAAGTAACATTCGCGCCACACAAGTGTCAGGCAATGACCATCTCCAACAAGAGAGAATCTAACCATCGTTGATGTTCAATGGCATTACCATCACTGAATCCCCCGCTATCAACATCCTGGGAGTTACCATTGACTAGAAAATGACCTGGACTAGCCATATAAATACTGTGGGTACAAGAGCAGGTTAGAGGCTAGGAATACTGTGGCAAGTAACTCACCTCCTGACTCCCCGAAGCCTGTCCACCATCTACAAGGCACAAGTAAGGAGTGTGATGGAACACTCCCCACTTGCCTGGATGAGTGCAGCTCCCACAACACTCAGGAAGCTCGACACCATCCAGGACAAAGCAGCCTGCTTGATTGGCACCACATCCACAAACATTCACTCCCTCCATCACCGACACACAGTAGCAGCAGTGTGTGTACCATCTACAAGATGCACTGCAAGAATTCACCAAGGCTCCTTCGACGGAACCTTCCAAACCCACAACCACTACCATCTAGAAGGACAAGGGCAGCAGATAGATGGGAATGCCTGGAAGTTCCCCTCACCATCCTGACTTGGAAGTATATCGTCATTCCTTCACTGTCGCTGGGGTCAAAATTCTGGAGCTCCCTTCCTAACAGCACTGTGGATGTACCTACACCACATGGACTGCAGCGGTTCAAGAAGGCAGCTCACCACCACCTTCTCAAGGGCAACTAAGGATGGGCAGTAAACGCTGGCCCAGCCACATCCCATGAATGAATTTTTAAAAATTGTTTAGCTGAAACAGGCACAATGTATATACATTTTCTTTCTGTCTGCAAAGGACAGGGCCCTGTGTACTAATACAAATGTAGCTTCCAGTACACGCAAATGCACCACACTGCGAGCCCAGCTGACAAACTTAAATTGATCGTCAGCATATTTTTTTAGCACACAGAGGATTATTTAGCAAATGTTGTCCAATCACAGAATCACATCTAATGTTGGACTGTGTTTTGAGTTATGCAAACACAGGCTGGTTGGGTAACCTTGCCCATTACAAACAGCAGAAGGGGCACGCTACTTGATATGATCCGCCAGTCTTTGGGACGTCCGGCCTAGCATCACACTGACACTTTCTTTGGATCTTATCCGTGTATGCCGTTATATTGCTTCAATAGATGACTGCACCATAAACAGTACCTGTTTGAAACACGCCCGCACCATAAACTCACTTAAGTATTTGCGGTTTGGCAACGCAATTAACAATGCCACTAAACACCAAACCAATCTCTCTGACCGTGTACTCTCAGGAAGTGAGGAGTCTGTTCTTGCGCATGGTTTCGATTTTGGTGCGCCTTCATCCCAAATCAAACGGGAAGCGGTATTTTCTGAGTTCGAACGCCTCTACTTGCAACTATCACACCACAAACCAGCATCCATTGAGGATGCTGAGTCTTTGAAAGCGTGCCAGCTGATCTTGCGTATGCATATTGCAGGATTCTGAACCACCTGTCTGATTTTCGCATTCAACGCGCACGCGCTGTGAGGCCTTAAGACCAACCCGGACATTTAAGATTGTCATTTGGGCTCCGCAGTGCGGCACATTTGTGTGTACTGGAAGCTACATATATTAATACACAGGGCCATGTACTTTGCAGACAGAAACATACATTGAGTCTGTTTCAGCTAAACAAAATAAGTGATAACCATTCGCTGGTTCATCTTCAGGGCAATGCCTTGACCAATCAGAGTCGAGCTACCTGGTTTAAAATTTCAAACAATGCTTGGCAATTAACTGTCAGTCACCCATTAACTGGTGCATTCTCCATGGCAACGTCTCTACCATTCAGTGCCCACCTGCCAGCACTCTCTTCTCATGCAATATAAAGTTGTTGCTTCCCCTGACAATGGTATTCTTGCGAATGTCCCAATGAGTGCAAGACAAAAAACTTTGACAAAATGTCTTTTTCCAGCAACACGTAAAGGTGATACATAAATGCAATTAATTGTATTCAGCCAAGTAGGGGCATCACAACCATATTCAAAGTGTGCACTTTCCAGCAAGGATCAATGAAGTGTGACCAAGAATGAAAATTATTGTTTTTTTCCTTCCCTTTCTAGCCCAGGGATGGCAAGGTCCAACTGTACTGTTCTGACAGTAGCCTCGCTTTAGATCAAGTAACTTGGCACAGATTAGTGCCCTTCTTGGTCTGGACATTTTACTGAGACCTACCTCATTCCAGATATCCTCTTTCTTCCCGAGCTTAGGTCTTTTTGCGTCCTTGATATTGCAGGGAATCTCTGAAACAAATGCAATGATTTCAACACTGATACTTTTGCACATGCAACTGTATAGAACAGATAGTCACATTCAAATGGTGTGCATGATCAGTTTGCCTTCCGACTGGCAGATCTCAACTCCTATGTCGCTAACCACTCATGGAAGGGCTGCTGTGGTTGGGAAATAGGAGCACTGTGTCCATTTCTGGTCACCATGACACAGGAGGACATCCAAGCCTTGGCTGCCAGCACAGAGAAGAGACGAGGTTGGTTCCCAGTGTCAGGTGCCAGAGTTACGAGGAAAGGGCCAGAAAGATTTGGGCTATTCAGCCTTGAAAAGAGGCACCTGAGAGGTGATCTCATAATAAGATAGTTAAAGAAATGTGATGATTAAATCCTGAATAATACTGATTTGATTTTTCACAGTAGGACAATGGGACACAGGTTCAAACTGGTGTGAATTCTTCACACAGGAAGTAATCGTAGAACCACAGAATTGTTACAGCACAGAAGGAGGCAATTCAGCCTGTCATGTCTGCACTGGCTCTCTGAATGAGCATGCAACTAGTGCCATTGCCCTGTCTGCTCCCTGTAACACTGTATGTTCTTCATTTTCTAATAATCCAATTCCGTCTTGAATGCCTCAACTGAACCTGCCTCTACCACGCTCTCAGGCAGTGCAATTCAAATCCTAATCAATCACTGCATGAAAAAATTTCTCCTTATGTCACTGCCGCTTGTTTTGCCACTTAGCTTAAATCTGTGCCCTCTCATTCCCGATCCTTCCACCAGTGGGGACGGTTTCTCCCTATTCTATTTTGTCTAGAACGCGCATGATTTTGAATACCTCTATCAAACCTCCTCGCAATCCTCTATTCTCCAAGAAAAACAGTTGCAACTTCTCCAAGGTCAACTGATGGAATTGACTTTGGAGTATGTAGTGGAAGTAAAAACCCTGGACTAATTTAAGAACTAACTGGATTCAGCACTGGCAGGACTTCAAGGGAAATCTTAGACAGATGAACCAAGCTGGGCTTACTGGCCTTTCTCATCTGTAGCTATCTTGTAGTCCCATGAATTCTGCTTATAAGTGAGTCTGGCTGAGCATTGTCTCCCTTATACTCAGCCACAACAAGTGTTCTGTAAATGGGCTTATTTTTCACATGTAATTTACAGTAACATAAAAATGCCAGTGACATTTGGGGTAAATATTCTGATCTGAATGTTATCTGTACCTGCATTTTAAACATAGACAGTGAACGGAAACACCAGTCTACAGTAGCACTGTGGTAGAAAGTGGACTTCCTTCTATGATTTACATTCCTAAAATGGGTGCAATGAGCTCCAATTTCGAGGACCAACACCCAAGGGTGCCTGAAATACATCTGACCTGAATTTGGATGGGATGATTACTCAGGTGTCTCTGGCCCGGCCCCCTTGAACCTATTTACATATGTAAATGCGGGGCCGAACGGCCATCTTAGACCCTCTTTGGAAACTGGTAACCTGAGCAGTAGAGCAGGAGCCTGAGCGGCTCTGGTCAACTTGGGCGTGAAGAGGGCGAGGGCAGGCGGTGAATGATTTCAAAAGGAAACCGGAAGGTCACTCCAGAGAAATAAATCTGCAGGATTACGGGGATAGACAGGGGGAAATTGGACTGAATGGATTGCTCCACAGAGAGCTAAAATGGATTCGATGGGCCGAATGGCCTCCACACACCCGCCACCAAGAAGATGAAGCTCGCCATCTGCTTCTTAAAGTCCTGTGGCTCTCCAGCACTCCTGCCGGACCCGATTGCAACACCCCCCCCTACCCGACCACCTTCCACTACCGCTTCCATCCGCCCCCACCGTCCCTCCTCCCTACCAACTATCCTCCCTCCTCCCTTCCCGGCCCTCACCTGAGGCCACCGCCAATGAGTCAGGCAGCCTGACAACGTTTCACGCCAGAGGCCATGATGCTGCTGAGGTTGCCACAGGTGCTGGTATCACAGCAGGATTACACAGAAAAAGCCTGAGGACCAATTTCAGGCCTGCCTCAGGCTTCCTGGCTCTGGGTGCATAGCCACCACTGTGCCCCAAACCAGGCACCGACAGATTCAGCGCCAGTGTCCCTGCTCTAAGGTGCGTTTGTCTGTGCTTTATATAACATTCTGATGCTGTGTTAATGTAACAACGATTGACTTCAAAATGGTGCATTTTTAAATAGAATCTATTTGTAAAGAAAGCATTTGTCAAAGAAAATAGTATCTTCAAGTTGTCCCAATTGTGTTGGAGAAATTGTGAATTAGTCAAATATAACATTAAAAAAAAATTACCCAGTGATTCCTGACTGGAATTGTCTTCAGAAAGTTCAGTATCTCCATCTCTCTTGTATCTGACAGCAAAACCAAAGTGGGATATTCGGTCCTGCAAAATAAAATAATCATGAAAAGCGAAATGCTTTCGTAGCTGCTGGGTGCCGAGGTGGGCTGTTTAAAAGGTCTGCCTTGGTGCAGTGTGACTTTGTCCCAATGGAATGAAAAACACACACGCCCTCTGTCCATCACCCCTCAGACATCCTTCACCCTCCAAACACTCCCCATCCAATCCACCTCGTGTCTCCCAGCCACCCCCATGCCAAGCTTTACCATTCCATCCACCCCCTATGTCCCCATGCCAAGCTCTGGCCTTCTACCCACCCCCTCAGGCTCCTCATGCCCTCTATGTCAAGCTTTGCCCTTCCACCCAACCCCTCAGGCCCCCATGCCAAGCCCTGGCACTTCCGTGCAGAGATCAGAGAGCCTGAGCTATCAATCAAACAATGCTTGGGGAGCAGCTGATCTCGTAATTAATAGCTGACTAGGCCCTCAAGATAGTCTCTCTGATCTCAGAGGTCAATTTCACAATGTTTGTGACATAACCTAAGTGGTTTCAAGTATGTTGTGATTTTTGAAATTTCGAAGAGACTGGATGATTGACACTTTTATTACCTTGCCATTCAAACTTCTTTTCATAGGAGAAATTTTTCAATGGGGCACATTTTCTCAAATATATTTTTTTTACCAGATCCCACTATACACTATGGTGTTCCTTGGTTCTAGAAAGTCTTTGGCCATGAGCTTGGCAGGGGGGCATGAAGGGGCAATTGGAAGGGCAGAGCCTAGCATAGGGGGCATGAGGGGTTGGTGGAAGGGCAGAACCTGGCATAGGAGGCATGAGGGGTTGGTGGAAGGGCAGAGCCTAGCATAGGGGGCATGAGGGGACATAGAGTGTAGGTGGGGAGGTAACTTGGCAGAGGAAGCATCAGAAAGACCTTTTGAACTTACCATTTAGAAGGGCCACTCACGCACACTAGGGTTTACGACTCCTCTAAGGGGCCGTGAGCCGCGGCTCTTTAAAAAACCTGGCCCGACTCCATGAAAATTGCGGAGGAGTAGGAGATTCCTATCCCTGCAACGGGGCTGGCCAGGTTGGGAACGCTCGGTGCGGGCTTCTGACAGGAAGCAGCCTGCACCCTTTAAACCACTCCCAAAAATCGCACGGCCCAGGAGGGGCGGGTCGAGAATTGTGGAATCAGAACCCAGTCGCCATTTTTAAAGGGCTCCCCAGTCTATCTGACTCGGTGAAAACCCAGGCCATAATCTCACAACAAACACACTCGTGGCACAAGATGCACGCCCGCACTGCAAACTCATTCCCACACCGCAGATGCAGCCCTGAGATGTGAACAAATTTACACACCACCCACTATTACACTGCACAACACTCGCACCACAAGCACATTGTGACACCACACACATTTCCACATGTTCAACACCAAAGATGGGCTCTCAAAGCCAAATGCATGCATGACCCAAACAGATGTCTGGGGCCAGATTTTCATGTCCCAAAAAAAGTGGGGAATGGGTGCGGGGATCAGCAAAACTGAGGCTGTGGAACAGGAAATTTTTTTATTTCCCCCTCAAAAAGAGTCCCTTGCAAACTCCCCATAGGCGGGAGGAGGTTCGGGTTAGGTTCAAGGTTGCGACCCCGCATGCACAGCCTGTGTCGCCATTGACAGGCCTAAGGGAAATTTTTACTTCATGTCCCACAGTATTTTCATCAGGTGCAGGGGTTTATGAAGCCTTTGGAAAACCCGCTGCGTAAGAAAATTCAGGAACCTTGGGGGAAGCCTGCTGAGGAGCATTCTGACAGGTAAATGTTAAATATTTTGGCAGCTTCAAGTGTCATTATTAGATGCTGTCTTATAAGTTAGATGGATTTTCACTGCAGCGATTGACTCTAGGGCTCTGTCCTGAAAGGTAAGTTGACCATTACATTGACCAGCATTGGATGAGTGTTGAGATGCATTGGAGTACTTTTCCCATTGAAAGAAGTCACTTGGCAGTACAGAACTTGAATATTGCTGAAGAGAGACATGCTACCAAAGGTTTTTGTCTTGCACTCATCAGAACAAATACAAGAATGTCAAATTTAAAACAATCAGAACAATTTATACTACAGGAGAAAAGGATGCTGATTAGTTGGCAAAAATCAGCCAAATCTTTTTGGCTGAGACATTGCTATGGAGAAAGCAACTGGGAACTAGAGACTCCTCCAATGCAGGGTGATTCAAAAAGTGCCAGTGCAATGCCAGGTATGTAGGCCATAGTCCCAATGATTGACTGATTGAATCAAAAAGAATGTTCCTTTGTTTGTTTGTAATAGGCAGAGTACAGACCGTAATCAACACTCCTCTGCTTGCTTAGCCCAAAGGAAAACATCTACTGTTAAATGTGATAATGTGATTGGGCAGCACTAATCAGTTAGTGCGCTAATAGTTACACGAACAACCAATTTATAATAATCAGTTAAGCACATAACATGGCTGATTTACATTTGCTAGAAGCAAATAGATTCATACACAGGGACCCATTCCCTGCAAACAAAAGGAATATGTTCAAGCCTTGCAACTTTTGTGAATTACCCGGGAGCTTGGGGGTCTATAATTCCCCGCTGCTTTCTCCATGACCACACCTTGACCAATCATAGTCAACTTGCCAATCAATCAGCTTTTTCAACTGTAGTATAAATTGTTATGATTGCTTGAGATTTGGCATTCTTGTGTTGTCCTGATGAGTGCAAGACAAAAAGTTTCATCAGCATGGGGTTTTGGGAGGGCATGAAGGGGGCATGGTGGGTAGGTGAGGGGAGTGAGGGCGAGGAACATAAAGACGATGTGGAGGGCTGGGCCAATGCCCCAGTGAACAGAGGCAAACCTTCTAACCAGCCCGCCTCAGCAAAGCACTGCTCTAACACTGTCTAGGGGGCAGCAGACCTGAACCTTGTCCACTATCAGGAAGATTAATAATTGTCATAATGTTATTGGAATTTATTGTTAAGTAGAGTAATAGTGGGGTCTGTGTCTATGCCTATGTGTGTGATTTAATTGAATTAAAGGCAGCTGGTCTGAAGGCTTTGATGTATTAGAAGATAAGCTAGGTTTGAAATGTTAAGTAGATAAACATAGGGGTAGACTAGATTGATTTCAAAGGGGGGGTGAAATGTGTCACCTAGCCAGGTTAATTTCAGAATCAGTGGGCAGAATTTTTCACTCAGTGGGCAGGCGCGCACCTGACCCACTCAAGTGTGAAATAACGCGCGTTGACGTCAGCCAAGCGTGCCAATGTCAACACGCACCCTCGTGATAATTCACTCGGCGGGCGCATGAGGGAGACAGAGACATGCCCGCCATTAATTAAGAGGCCAGTTAAGGCCCTTGGTACACCAACTGTCTCCAAATTTACATAGCCCATGCAACGGGTAGGCCATAATTCGCAAAAGCTCATCCACAGCAGGGATAAGATGGGTCAGCAGCATTGTCAATGTGAGTAGTGAGGAGTTTTGGAGATCGTGTGCTGCTGGTTGCTTATGTGAACGGGACAGCTTCATCTCGGTTCAGAGCTGCATTTTCATCATTTCTAGCCTTTATTTCAGGATCATTGTTGTCTTCCAGGCCTCCAGAGGATTCTGACTATCTGGGCCCTTCCAGGTATCAGACAGCCTTCGCTTATCCTGGTAATGGGGCTGTGGTCTCTGCTGGAGGCACCTTCTCTGAGGAGGAACAGAGGGGCGGAAGGGAGAGGAGACCAGGTGTCCCAGTGCAGCTTCCAGGGGAGCGGCCTGTGGGAGGAGAGGTGCAGGTACAAGGGGAACAGGGCCAGCTGGCAGTTCAAGGCGGAAGGGGCCACAGAAGATGGTACTATCCCGCTGCCAGGATTTACAGGTGGAGATGTAGCTACCTCATTATTTCTGAAGTGCAATGTCAAAGGAGGCTCCATCTCTCAAGGGAGACAGTGACCTCCATTTGTCAGAGGATCGGGCCTGAGGTCAGGTCCGACTGTGTGGGCGGACACCCAATCCCAGTGGCTCTGAAGGTCATAGTGGCCCTCAACTTCTATGCCTCTGGCTCTTTCCAGGGCTCAGTGGGAGATCTGTGTGGAGTCTCCCAATCAGCTGTCCACATTTGCGTCAAACTGCTGACAGAAGCTCTGTTCAGGCATGCATTGACTTTCACAGGCTGAGTGAGACAGAGACTTTGCAGCGACTGATGGGTTGCCCCACATCCAGGCTGCTATTGACTGCACACATGTGGCCATTAAGGCGCCAGCGGGTGAGACGGGTGCCTTCGTCAGCAGGAAGGGGTCACAAGATGCAGATCCAGCAAGTCTGCGCAATGTACCCTGGCAACTCCCATGATGCTTACATCCTGATACACTCCCAGGTGCCGAGGCTCTTCAGTGCTCCAGCCCGACTGGATGGATGGTTGCTGGGTGACAGGGGCCCTGAAAAGGTGGCTCATGACCCCTCTCCACCACCTAAGAACAGAGGCCGAGCAGCGGTACAACAGGATCCATGTCTCCACAAGGGCAGTGATAGAGGGGACCATTGCCCTCCTGAAGATGCGCTTCCGATGCCTGGACCATTAAGGGGGCGCACTGCAATACACCCCAGAACAGGTGTCACTGATAATGGTTGCTTGCTGCACGCTGCACAATCTGGCACTGCTGGAGGAGGGGGGGGTGGGGGTGTGTGTGTGTGTGTGTGTGTGTGTGTGTTGGGGGGGGGGCTGCAGTGGACGAAGAGGGTGTTGACACAGCTGCACAGGCAACAGATGATGAGTCCAGTAGTGAGTCTGAGGACAGGCACAGTGAGGAGAACACTGAGGGCAAGGACACTGACCTGGGTAACCTCCAGGGAGACAGGGACACCCAGGACGCTTTGAACCAACGCTCCTTCAGCTAGCCCACCAAATAAGAACCACCATCACATTCCAGGGCATCAAAAATAAAGAATTCACACACGCCAAAAACCTGTCCCCTCACGTGACTCTGTCAGACCAGCAGGGACAGGTTATAAATGACATTTCAAAATTTTTATTTTATTTTTAATTCCTGTTGGAAGCCTCATCCTGGCCGTGGACGAGGGGGTTTCGTAAAAAAAAATCCAAAGGTCGCGCTTGGCCTTTTCGCCTGCCCGCCAACCGTCAGGCTGGACGGGCAGCGAAGAAAATTGCACTCCAATTACTATTTTAATGGCCTCAACGGGCCTGTTAATTTTTGGCAGGCATGCGGCTGCCGACCGAAATGTCGCACAAGCGTGTGCTGATGTTGGGACGTCCAACGTCTCTGCTTCCCGCCCCCACGGATGCCGCCAGAGTTTTTTTTACAGCACCTTCTGTTTTCAATTATGGATTTCCAGCCGTATTTTGCTTTGATTGTCTGATTTAGTTAGCTAAGCTCTTTGTTTTCTTCCTAGTTTATGAGACGAAGTTTAAATGCAACGCCCCCTTTAAATATCTCTAAAAAGGGGCAAGAGGAGGCAGCCAAACTGCTTTTAACGCACGGAATCGAAAAAGAGAAAAGGTACGAAACCTGTATTTTCACTTCCTGAGCCTCTTCAGCCATCTTCTTTCCAGCATTGATCCTCTTGGTGAAATCACGTTTCTAGGTAAAAGAGAAACGGAAACAGAACAATGCCGAATTCTTCCCACAATAGTCCAACAAAACGAAACGAGTGTTTGTCCAGCAGTCTATCACATCACCGAGATGTCTCAAAGCATTCTGAGGTCTGTAGGGCCTGCTGTGCAGGAAAACTGTGCAGCCATTCTGCAGGGGCAATGCACCACAAACCGCAACAAGGTGAATGAGCCGCTAGCCTGTGCCTTTTTTTTTGTTTCGGTGAAGCCGGCTGGGAGAGCGATGTTGGCCCGGACGCCTGCACCCTTGCTCCCCTTCGATGGCGCCACAGGATCTTTAAGCTGCATTTTAAAAAAAACCGAAACATGGGAAACAAAGGGGATCCGGATAAAACGTGACGGGGGGGGGTGGTGGGCCGGGATTTTCCGGCCCTGTTGCCAGCGGGACCCACCGCGGGACGGGGTGGGGCGGGGCGAGGTGGTGTCCCAGCCTGGAGTCTGTCAACTTGCTGCAGGACTGGAAGATCGCGGCGGTGGGCGGGTGCGGGAAACTCCCACCTGAGGAGACAAAAAAACTTGCAGGGTTATGGGGAAAGGGCCAGGGGCAGGTCTGGGTTGGGACTAATCAGATTGATCTTTGAAAGGGACGGCGCAGACTTAATGGATCGAATGGCCTCCTTCTGGGTTGTACTTTACTATGGCTCTATTAATGCTTGCTTTATCACCTTACTGGAAGGGCAGCACCTGCACCAAGGCAGCAATCCCTCAATCTGCACTCCAACGAGACTTGAACCTGTAGCGTCCACGACCCAGATGCCAGATTATTAAGAACCAAACAAAACACAACATGGAGACAATTTGTTCTTTGCTTACAAATCAGGGCTTAAGCATTCAGATCTTTCAAAGAGAAAGACAAGGCCTACTCAGTGACGGCCTGACTTGATCCTTGAAGGTGTCTGAAAATGAGGGGTTCAGCGCTCCTGTCCAAAGGAGGTGGAAGCCTTATTTCAATACGGTATTTAATTCAGAGTCCCACACCCACAGTGGAACACCGGTGCAATTATTTGTGTCGCTACATTCGCCACACGCACTGGTATCTGGCATGAAGTGGCCTATGGAGTAGCTCTTAAAGGGACCACTTTAGGCTATCACAAAGGCAAGCCAAAATTTACTTTGCAATGTGCGAGTCCTCCCCTTGGCCCTTCAGAAAGATTGCAGCCTGCTGATCTTATCGGTCCAGCCTTGTTTGTATGCCACTTGCAACGTCATTCGCATCAGGAAGCAGATACCTCGCTGTTAAAACCAGTTGGCAGGAGGCCGTCGCCAGGGACCCAGGGATATGGTTTTGGAACAAAGGGTGAATGGTCTGGATGGGTAATTCCAGTTGGGGTATGTGGGGGGGGTGGGGGGAAGCCCTAGGAGTCTGTAGTGTTCAATTGTTCTGTGCTTGATTATGTGAGTCTTGTAACTGATCTATGTAACTTGTGCTGCTTGATTGGTTAAGCCTAGGTGTTGACTCAGAGAAAACGTAAACAGCACACAGAAGCTGCCGGAAGGGTGGTGTAGACATTTTAAAGCATTGTATAAAACTCTGTAAATAAAGTTCCTGCACACTTAGAAACTTGAGACACCTCTGCATTGCTCTGAGATATATAAAATATACATCAGGTTCCTTATAGAGTTCAGGGAAGCACACCCTGGCCCACAAGCAGACTAAAAATATTCTTAGCAGTTTCTTCTCTGCGCCCCTTTCAGTCCTGGTTCCTCTCCCTGAGCAGATTCTGCCTGGCAGGTAAAGGATCACTGCTCCCCTGCTGAAGCCTCAAGTTAAAATGGCAGGCTGGGCCCTCGGTGAAAGAAAAGACATGCATTTCTGTAGCACCTTTCGGGTCATCCCAAAGCGCTTTACAGCCAATGAAGCAGGAATTGAAATGTAGTCACCATTGTGATGTAGCAAAAGTGGCAGCCAATTTGCGCATAGCATGATGCCACAAGTGGCAACGTGATAAGGATGAGACAACCTGGCTTTAGAGGAACAGGACACCGATCAGAAGCATCATTTAAGCCCAATCTGTATATTTAAAGAGCACCCCACTGACCAGGGGAAAGCCACCTGTAACTTGAAATAACAGGAGGCCAGATCAGGGGACAGAAAAGGTGTAGTTAACCACCCCCCCCAACATTTTTAACTCTACTCAACTTCACAGAAAGCAGGCGGGTGCAGTTAAGATTCACACGGGAGAGACGTTAGCAAAGAACAGCATGTGTACTAGAGATTCTGCTAATGAAGTTTACTTACTGCCACGTTTTTCTCTTGAGGAATTTCCTGGAAACTCTTTATCAGTGGTACAGAGATCCATGCATGGCTTACCGTCGTGTCGAAAAATGTAACATGATATTTTGACTGGAAAAGCAGCAGAGGTGGACAAGGAGGTCACAGTCAGCAAATTCGCCTTACATCATTCAACAATGACACTTCGAAACAGCTACACATGGCTCCCCTCCCCTGCCTCGCCTCCAATGGAGTATGGGGTAATACAGTCCGCAAAGGCACTGAATCACAGACAATGCCAGGTTAGCTGATCTCAGCTGGCGGAGGGAGACTATCATTGACCTCGGTGTTGACTGAGTGCTAATAAAGAACTCGAACAAATTTGTCAAACACCTTTCTTTGGTGGCTGCGGCTTTTATTGCTATGTTAGACACAAGAACACAAGAAGTAGGAGCAGGAGTAGACCGAGTGGCCTGTCGAGCCTGCTCCGCCATTCAATACGATCATGGCTGATCTTGGGCTTCCACTCCACTTCCCTGCCCTTTCCCCATATCCTTTGGTTCCTGGAGGGACAGTAGGATTGGACTTGAGTTCAGTTCTCCGAACCAAAGGCAGGTCTGACCCGCCAGAGGCAGGGCAAGGAGGGCAGGTTCCAAATCCACCCCAACAGGAACAGGGATGGAAATGCTCTTGGCACCAATCTGGACAACACCAGCAACTCCCGCACCCACCCCCCCACCTCCCCCCCCCCCCCCAGCTAACTGATGCCACCCCCTTCCCCCCAAGTACTTTTTACATGCAGATTGTAACCTAGAGCTGTGAGTAGTGATGGTAGAGGATACAATTTCCTTTCCAGCACATGGCTGACAGGAATCTCTCCAGGTCTTACTGCTTGATACTGGCATTAGTTGGAAAGGATTTGCCCGCATTATGAACATGAACAAATGAATAAGGAGCAGACATAGGCCAATCAACCCCTCGAGCCTGCTCCGCCATTTAATATGATCATGGCTGATCTGATGGTAGCCTCAACCAGGCAACCTCTCACCCCCGGGCTTACCAAGAATCGATCCACCTTTGCCTTAAAAATATTCAAAGACTCTGCTTCCACCACCTTTTCAGGGAGAGAGCTCCAAAGACTCACAACCCTCTGAGAGAAAAAAATCTCACCTCATCTCTGTCTTAAATGGGCGACCCCTTATTTTTAAACAGTGACCCCCTAGTTCTAGATTCTCCCAAGTGGAAACTTCCTCTCCGTATCCACCCTGTCAGGACTCCTCAGGATTAGAATGCACCCTCCTGGGCCACCAAGTCCTGGAGTTCCCAGAGCTTCTGGTTCAGGGACATGGACACTACCCACTGCACCGTAAGACTTCCTCAAAATGGCACGAGACATGAGAATTATACTGACCGGAAACTGATCTGAGTCGTTTGTGAACATAAAGTATTTCCCAGTCTGAGGATCATGTTCCACCATCCCAGGCCACCTAAATAATTGAATATTTGTCGTTATGCACCCAACTAGACATAGATCAGATACTATTTATAATAAATAAATAACAGAACAGCTGAACTCAGTCTTTAAGAACAGAATCGGAATGCAGAAACAGGGGCTGAGACTTTATGGCCACGTCTCTCCCTCCCAAACCTGGAAGCAGACTGAGAGGTAAGGGTGTAAAATTGGGAGGGGGGGTGGGGGAGGATGGTGGTGGTTGCCGTGCCTGTTGCCTTCCTGCTTCCTCTGGCATTTTACCAGCGGTGGGATAGATGGCAGGCGATCCAGCCGCCCTTAGGCCAATCGAGGCCCTTAAGTGATCATTAGGTGCCATGCCCATCACCCTCTCACCACCGCTGGTATTTTACTAGTGACGGTTCAACACCTCACCACTTGGGGAGACCCCCCAGTAAAACCCGGCGGCCTTCCTGCAGCCTCGGAGGGGGAGGGGGTCCATCCTGATCAGCAATCCGTGGCCCGCGGGAGGATCCCCTGAAGGGCCATGGGCCCCGTTTGGAAGACACCCCCCTTCACCCTGAACACACCCCCATTGGCAGGAGTCTGCCTGACTGGCTCCAACAATTCCCGACTCCACTTACCTTCATTCCAGGTCTCCTCAATGGCTGCTGCTCTGGGGCGTGTTGCAATGGCCACCACTCCCGGTGGTGCTGCTGGGTTCTCTGATTACTAACAGATCTTGAAGGCGAGACATGGGTGTGGAAGACACGACTGCAGGCAACTAATTGCCTGAGGACCATTTGTCTAATCATGGCTTCCAGGGCCAGGGAAGGTGGGGTTGCCATTGACATACCAGCTAGCGAGCGGGGTGACTGCCTCCACATAAAATCCCAGCCAAGATTTGAGCAGTGTCACTGCAGCCAAACCACTGGCTGCTAGGCAATTTCTGTTGGACAACACTGGTCTAACCTGACACTTAGGGGAGCCATGGATGACAGGTCCCACTGCTGGCCATACTGCTATTCAAATGTGGCCTTAAGTCTACCTGTTCAGGTATGAACGACCAGGTGGGGAAAAAAGAGAATGGTGTTTAATTTTTTTTTTAAATGACAGAAGTTGCTGAAAATGTGCAGTAAGTCGTTCAGGATCCAAGAGTGGAAGAAAGGTGAACAATTCAGGTGCAACTTTCCATCGGAACACCCTGCCATGAATCCCTAACATCATTCGCGGGGTCTAGTGAGCAAGTCTGATGCCTCTCTTCTCAGGCCAGTAAGCAGGTTTGTAAAGAAAGGGCGGGCCGATATGTTTGTATACAGCTAATCATATCTCTTAGAAATGCCAAAGCAACTCATAAGTAATGGATTTGTTGGATATGTGGTGTGTCATTATGTGGGCAAATATGTCAACCATTTTGCATGCAGGGTCCTGTTGAGGGTAGGAAGGAATTGGAATTGAAGGATGGAATCTTTAGCGCTCACCTGAACGTGTGAAGGCCTCAGTTTAATGTCTTATCATGCACAATGAATGGAGAACTCCATCAGTACCGAGTGACAACAACTTGTATTTTATATAGTGCCTCACAGACACCAAACCAAATAAGGAGATATTAGGGCAGATGATCCAAAGCTTGGTCAAAGAGGTAGGTTTTAAAGAAAATCTTAAAAGAGGAAAGCAAGGCAGAATGATGGAGAAGTGTAGGGAGGGAATTCCAGAGCTTGGGGCCTGGGCAGCTGAAGGCACGGCTTTCAATGGTGGAGCGATTAAAATTGATAATGCTCAAGGGAGCAGAATTGGAGGAGCGCAGATACGTTGGAGAGTTTTGGGACTAGCAATAGGAAGGGGGGCGAGGCCACGGAGGGATTTGAAAACAACGCTGAGAATTTTGAAATCGAGGCGTTGCTTAACCAGTGATATATAACCAGTAACCTTAATATAGGTCAGCGAGCACAGGGGTGATTGGTAAATGGGACTCAGTGCGAGTAAGGACGCCAAGCAGCTGAGTTTTGGATGACCTTAAGTTCATGGAGGGAAGAATGTGGGAGGCCAGTCAGGAGAGTGTTGGATAGTCAAGTCTAGAAGTAACAAAGGCATGCATGAGGGTTCCAACAACAGATGAGTTAATGCAGGGACGGAGTTAGGCGATGTTATGGAGGTAGGAATAGGCAACCTTTGGCAGCCTAATTATGGGCTCAAGTCCCGGTGTGGGTCTTGAGCTTATAACCCTCTAACTAATAAAGCTACCAACTAACTAAGCTGGCATCTAAAGAATAGGGAAAATGAAAACATGAAGGGTTTTGACAAAGGAAAATAAGAAGCAACTGTTATCCATTGGCAGGTGGGTCAGTAGGCAGAAAACACAGGTTTAAGGTGAATGAGAAGATAAGAAAAACATATTTTATGCAACATTGTTATGATTAGGAATGCACTGCCTGAAAAGGTCATGGAAGCAGATTGAGTAGTGAACCACAAAAGGAAATTAGATAAATACTTGAAGAAGAGAAAATTGCAGGGCTCCGGAGAAAGAGCAGGGCAGTTGGACTAATTGGATAATCTTTCAAAAAGCTGGCAGAGCCAGGATGGTTCAAATAACCTCCTTCTGTGCTGTACGATTTGATCGTTCTCCGCACCTTAAAAATGGGCGGGAAGGGGAGGAAATGAATGGCAACAATTAATAAGAAACAGGTCATAGTCCTTTAGCAGGAGGTGGTGGCATATTGGTATTGTCAGTGACGAGTATTCCAGGAGCCCAGGGTCATGCTCTGGGGACTTGGGTTCGAATCCCACCACCGCTGATGGTGAAAATATAATTCAATAAAAATATCTGGAATTAAAAGTCTGATGATCGTGAAAACATTGTCGTAAAAACCCATCTGATTCAGTGATGTCCTTTAAGGAAGGAAATCTGCTGTCCTGCATGTGACAGCAATGTGGTTGACTCTTAACTGCTCTCTGGACAAGGGCAGTTAGGGATGGACAATACATGCTGGCCTAGCCAGTGACACCCACATCCCCTGAACGAATAAACAAAGAAAAAGTCGGTGTGAACTGTTTTGATGAGCCCACCATGGATATCCAAGCTGCTTTGCCCACACTATGGAACCAGGAACCAGCTCAGCATAAATAACGTCATTCTCTCTTCCATCCCAAACCTCCTCTGGTAGGTCGCACATATTGTACAGAGGATCTGCAACACACAGTTTAACAACATTATTCAATTTAACAAGCATCTACGTCTGTACAACTAGGGTGTCAAAACTTTCCCTCCATTACAGGAAAAGACCCACATTTATAAAGCACCTTCCACAACCTCAGAATTTCCCAAAGCGCTTTCCAGCCAATTAAGCACTTTCTGAAGTGTGGTCACTGTTGTAGCACAGGAAACACGGTTGCAAATTTGCACACAGAAAGCTCCCGTAAACATCAATATGTCGATGACCAGATCATCTGTTTCTTTTACTGATGTTAGTTGAGATATTGGACAAGGCAAGCTCCCCTGCTCTTCTTCCAATAATGCCATGGGATCTTTGATGTCCACTTGAGGGAGCAAAATGGCTTCTTACGATAAGACATTGTAAGGGGGCTAATTGGTCAATCTTAAATCATTGATCCAAGGCTTAAAAAAAACCTTGCACCTCATCTAGAATATTGTGTCCAGTTCTGGATAGTGCAGTTCTGGAGGGATGTCAAGGCCTTAGAGAGGGTGCAGAGGAGGTTTACTAGAATGGTTCCAGGGATGAGGGATTTCAGATATGCAAAGAGGCTGAAGAAGCTGGGATTGTTCTCCTTCGAGCTAAGAAGTTTAGGGGGAAATTTAATAACAGTGTTCAAGATTATAAAGAGCTTTTGATTGAGTAAATAAGGAGAAACTGTTTCCTACTGATAGGAAGGTCAGTAACCAGAGGACCAGACTTAAGATGATTGGCAAAAAAAAGCCAGAGGGGAAATGAGGAGCATGTTTTAATGCTGCAGGTTCTTATGATCTGGAACACGGTGCATGAGAGAGGAGTGGAAGCAGATTCAGCGGTAACTTTCAAAAGGAAACATTGGCGGAGTCTTAGTGAAAGCGCAGTGGGCAGTGGATAGCTCTTTCCGAGAACCAGTACAGGCACCAGAGGCCAGGTGACCTCCTTCTGCGTTGTATTATTTGATGATTCGATGATTTATCCCACCGCGCCATCTAACGCAACCTTGAATGAACCTAAGGATTTTTATCTTCAGTATCACACCCAGGTCAAATCATTTTCAGAATGCTTTTTACAAATATTACTTCTTGTGGTCAATTTAAAATTTTTCTCTCTAGCCTCTGACATTCACCCAGCCCAACAACAGCCCGCATTGATGTGTCATCTTTAAGGAGGAAATGTTCCCTCAGCACTTAGGTTACTTTACTTCTGACAATAATAATTAAAAATAGATAAAAACAAAAAAACTGCGGATGCCAGAAATCCAAAACAAAAACAGAATTACCTGGAAAAACTCAGCAGGTCTGGCAGCATCGGCGGAGAAGAAAAGAGTTGACGTTTCGAGTCCTCATGACCCTTCGACCGAACTGAGTGAATCCAAGAAAGGGGTGAAATATAAGCTGGTTGAAGGTGTGTGGGGGTGGGGGGCGGGTTTGGGTGGGGGGAGAGAAGTGGAGGGGGTTGGTGTGGTTGTAGGGACAAACAAGCAGTGATAGAAGCAGATCATCAAAAGATGTCACAGACAACAGAACAAAAGAACAAAACATAAACAAAAACAAAATTACCTGGAAAAACTCAGCAGGTCTGGCAGCATCAGCGGAGAAGAAAAGAGTTGACGTTTCGAGTCCTCATGACCCTTCGACAGAACTTGAGTTCAAGTCCAAGAAAGAGTTGAAATATAAGCTGGTTTAAGGTGTGTATGTGGGGGGCGGAGAGAGAGAGAGAGAGAGGTGGAGTGGGGGTGTGGTTGTAGGGACAAACAAGCAGTGATAGAAGCAGATCATCAAAAGATGTCAACAACAATAATACAAAAGAACACATAGGTGTTAAAGTTAAAGTTGGTGATATTATCTAAATGAATGTGCTAATTAAGAATGGATGGTAGGGCACTCAAGGTATAGCTCTAGTGGGGGTGGGGAGAGCATAAAAGATGTAAATAAATAAATAAATAAATAATTTTTTTTCTCCCTTTATAATGGAAATAGGAAAAGGAAAATCTATATAATTTATTGGAAAAAAAAGAGAAAAGGAAGGGGGAAACAGAAAGGGGGTGGGGATGGGGGAGGGAGCTCACGACCTAAAGTTGTTGAATTCAATATTCAGTCCGGATGGCTGTAAAGTGCATAGTCGGAAGATGAGGTGTTGTTCCTCCAGTTTGCGTTGGGCTTCACTGGAACAATGCAGCAAGCCAAGGACAGACATGTGGGCAAGAGAGCAGGGTGGAGTGTTAAAATGGCAAGCGACAGGGAGGTTTGGGTCATTCTTGCGGACAGACCACAAGTGTTCTGCAAAGCGGTCGCCCAGTTTACGTTTGGTCTCTCCAATGTAGAGGAGACCACATTGGGAGCAACGAATGCAGTAGACTAAGTTGGGGGAAATGCAAGTGAAATGCTGCTTCACTTGAAAGGAGTGTTTGGGTCCTTGGACGGTGAGGAGAGAGGAAGTGAAGGGGCAGGTATTGCATCTTTTGCGTGGGCATGGGGTGGTGCCATAGGAGGGGGTTGAGGAGTGGGGGGTGATGGAGGAGTGGACCAGGGTGTCCCGGAGGGAGCGATCCCTACGGAATGCCGATAGGGGCGGTGAAGGGAAGATGTATTTGGTGGTGGCATCATGCTGGAGTTGGCGGAAATGGCGGAGGATGATCCTTTGAATGCGGAGGCTGGTGGGGTGATAAGTGAGGACAAGGGCGACCCTATCATGTTTCTGGGAGGGAGGAGAAGGCGTGAGGGCGGATGCGCGGGAGATGGGCTGGACATGGTTGAGGGCCCTGTCAACAACCGTGGGTGGAAAACCTCGGTTAAGGAAGAAGGAGGACATGTCAGAGGAACTGTTTTTGAAGGTAGCATCATCGGAACAGATGCGACGCAGGCGAAGGAACTGAGAGAATGGAATGGAGTCCTTACAGGAAGTGGGGTGTGAGGAGCTGTAGTCAAGATAGCTGTGGGAGTCGGTGGGTTTGTAATGGATATTGGTGGACAGTCTATCACCAGAGATTGAGACAGAGAGGTCAAGGAAGGGAAGGGAGGTGTCAGAGATGGACCACGTGAAAATGATGGAGGGTTGGAGATTGGAAGCAAAATTAATAAATTTTTCCAAGTCCCGACGAGAGCATGAAGCGGCACCGAAGTAATCATCGATGTACCGGAGAAAGAGTTGTGGAAGGGGGCCGGAGTAGGACTGGAACAAGGAATGTTCCACATACCCCATAAGGAGACAGGCATAGCTGGGGCCCATGCAGGTACCCATAGCCACATCTTTTATTTGGAGGAAGTGAGAGGAGTTGAAGGAGAAATTGTTCAGCGTGAGAACAAGTTCAGCCAGACGGAGGAGAGTAGTAGTGGATGGGGATTGTTCGGGCCTCTGTTCGAGGGAGAAGCTAAGGGCCCTCAGACCATCCTGGTGGGGGATGGAGGTGTAGAGGGATTGGACGTCCATGGTGAAGAGGAAGCGGTTGGGGCCAGGGAACTGGAAATTGTTGATGTGACGTAAGGTGTCAGAGGAATCACGGATGTAGGTGGGAAGGGACTGGACAAGGGGAGAGAGAAGGGAGTCAAAATAACGAGAAATGAGTTCTGTGGGGCAGGAGCAAGCTGTGACGATCGGTCTACCGGGGCAGTTCTGTTTGTGGATTTTGGGTAGGAGATAGAAGCGGGCCGTCCGAGGTTGGGCGACTATCAGGTTGGAAGCTGTGGGAGGGAGAACAAAAGAACACATAAGTGTTAAAGTTGGTGATATTATCTAAACGAATGTGCTAATTAAGAATGGATGGTAGGGCACTCAAGGTATAGCTCTAGTGGGGGTGGGGGGAGCATAAAAGATTTAAAAATATTTAAAAATAATGGAAATAGGTGGGAAAAGAAAAATCTATATAATTTATTGAAAAAAACAAAAGGGGGAAGAAACAGAAAGAGGGTGGGGGTGGAGGAGGGAGCTCAAGACCTAAAGTTGTTGAATTCAATATTCAGTAAAATCCAATATTCAATTAAAAATAGTTTGAGCAATGCTTTTCAACAGACCGTGCCTCCTGTGAAAGACAGGCCAGTAGGAGAAAATAACATCATTGTGTTTATTATGGAAGGATTACTCAGTACCTGGATTCTGACTGCATATCCAGTCCTCTGGCAGAGTTGCTGGATCCACATTGTCTTCCAGCCGTCTCCACTTCCCACATATTTTCTTGCTGCACTGAACCCAGGCGACATAATTATCTGAAAGGAAATAAAGGACATTGAATCAGCAGCAGAGGCCACCTTCAGTAAACAATCGGTTACCCAGGAGTGTAAGAGACTGAATGCAGCAAACTCAAGTGTTCAGGCCTCTTTTTTTTTAAATCCAAGGCCAGGGATTTTACAGCCCCACCGCGGCATCTCTCCCCCCGCCGGCTGATGCGGCGAGCTGTTTAAATCTCCATTCAGTTTGGCCGGGGCCGTAATACCCAGTCGGGCGGGAGAGGCTGTAAAATCCTGGCCCAAGTATTTTTAGGTCTCCCGCGATTGCAGTTAAAAGCGGCTACAGCCACGCTAAGCTGCGTGGTAAACCAGAGGAACTTCACAAAGCCCGAACAACACTTCGGCAATCCAGCTGATGCTCCATCGTAAGAATGCAAGGCTCAGAGGGAAATAGCCGGGGATATCAGAAGGCGAAGCTACCCGTGACCCGCTCAGCTGGCTCCTGGTGTTTCTAAAGGCCTGAAAAGAGGTCACCCACCTGTCAGCTCTCTTAGATGAAGGACTGCTGCACAAGGAGCCCCAAAGCAGAGGCAGCACTTAAAGAAATAAGGGGCAACGAGGTAGCACATTTAACGTAGCAAAACTTCCCAAGACGCTTCTCAGGAACAATTATCAAACAAATTTTAACACCAAGCTGCATAAAGCGCTATGAACGCAGTTGACCAAAAAAGCTTGATCAAAGGAGTAGGTTTGCAGAAGCTGTCTTAAAGGAGAAGATGGAAGTAGAGATGTGGAGAGATTTAGGGAGAAAATTCCAGAGCTGAGGGCCTGAAGGCACAGCCGCCAATCTGCAGCAATGAAACAAGTATCTCGAGACCCGAAGAAATCTCATTTTGAAACATAAGGCTGATCATTGCTGTGTTGTAACAAGAATGCATACCAGCATTGCATGCAGATTTCCCCTATTTCAACACTGTGGATCCCCTCCCTCCCTTTCCCCATTTTCCATGACATGCTCACATTGCAGTGTGTCACACAGGAGCAGGTAAGGTAATCAGCCATAGCCCGCAAAGGACTCTAGACATCTCTCTCTCCGGTACAGAGAGACAACTGGTTATACAGCTTGAGGGGCGGCACTCTAAGCATGGGGTAAGTTAAGGGGACAGGTCTCCATGAGCTACAACAGCTGGTACAGGTCTTGAACCCATGGCGTTGGCATTATTCTGCACCACACTCTAGACATCTCGCCAACTGTGCTAACCAACCCACACAGACAGAGTCTGTATTAATCCATCACTAGTTTTCAGATGGCAACCTCAACACCCACAAAACACTTCATGAAAAGAATTATGCATAAGGCATGTAATTTATTTTTAAGTATAAAGCGTTTTAATTTATTTTTAAAGTTGCAAGTTAAACCAATGTCTAAGAATCCATTTGTTTTGTGTTTCTTTTTTAAACGGGGAAGGAAACTAGTCTCCGGATTTATAATGCCTGGCTATTTCCTTCCTGATGCCCCAGCAAAATTTCAGTGTGTCGACACAAAAGCAGGTCTCAAGTGGTCTGCCTATCGATGAATCGTACAGAGTAAGCAGTACCTTGAAAGAACTGCAAGACATCCCAGCCTGAATTTCAGTAATTCACAGGATGACAGAATTTTTGCAGCACAGAAGGGGGCCATTCAGCCCATCGTGTCTGCACCAGCTCTCCAAATGAGCAACTTACTTGGTGCCGTTCTCCCACCGTTTCCTCTTAACCCAGCACATTGTTACTTTTCAGCTAGCAGTCTAATTCCCTTTTGAATGCCACGACTGAACCTGCCTCCCCCGCACTCTTGGGCAGTGCTTAGCAGACATTAACTGCTCGCTGCAAGAAAAAGTATTTTCTCACATCATTTTTGCTTCTTTCGCAATTTACCTTAAATCTGTGACCCCTTGTTCTCCATCCTTTCACGAGTGGGGACAGTTTCTCCCAAATCTACTCTGTCCAGAGCCCTCGCGATCTTGAACACCTCTATCAAATCTCCTCTCAAACTTCTTCAAGGGAAAGTCCCAACTTCTCCAATCTATCTTCATAAAAGAAGTTCCTCATTCCTGGAACCATTCTCATTGAAAACTAAAAATAGATGCTGGTCTTTCCTTGTGTTGTAAGTCCAGTTAAAAACATTTAAAAGAAACAAGTGAATTTCCCCCTTCCTTTTAAGGGTTTTTTATTTGGCCAGTTTAATTTGGCTGGAGGAGTACCACACTCCTACCAGCAGATGGCTATGCTTCTGTCTGAGATTAATAGTTCATTTTTTTGCACCGTCTGCTTGGTTCCCACCCCTGCTTAAAAGCGAGGATAACACCGGTTCATTTACAATTGTGACTTCAAGGCATTGTCCAGAATCTGCCTGAGGTTCAATCCCTGAGATCGTTAGTAAAACAATTAACATAAAGGTTACAGAGCAACATAAGTTTGACATTAAAATTGGATATCTGCAATTCAGCATTTTAAATATCATTTTGATCAGGAGACTGCAATTCGTTCAAATGTTTAAGTTGGCTATCTTTAATTTAGAATGCTGGCTTTAGTGTTATACATTTTATAAAGTTACTGCATGTTTGACACAAGTCCCACAGTACCGAAAAGATTTTTTTTTACTCTTTCATGGGATGTGGGCAGCACTGGCAAGGTCAGCATTTGTTGCCCCTCTCTAATTGCCCTTAAACTGGGTGGTTTGGGAGACCATTTCAGAGGGCAGTTAAGAGTCAACCACGCTGCTGTGCTTCTGGAGTTACATACAGGCCAGGCTGGATAAGGATGGCTGATTTCCTTCACTAAAGGACACAAGTGAACCAGATGGGTTTTTACAATAATAACTGATAGTTTCATGGTCGCCATTACTGGGATTAGCTTTATACTCCAGATTTATTAACTGGATTCAAATTCCACCAGCTGCTGAGGTGGGATTTCAACCCATGGCCCCAGAGCATTCACATGGGCCCTCTGGATTACGAGTCCAACGAGATTACCACTGCGCCACTGTCTCCCCGTGTCTATGCAAAGATGGGTTCAGTGGGTAACGGTGAATCAGAAGTTTGTGCATTTAAATTCCACACTGGGATTTTAGCACATAATCTATTGCTGATAGCCCCCTTACCCTCACACCGGAGTGTGGCCTTTCAGGTGAGATGTTAAACAAAGGTCCATCTGCCCATTCAGGTGTGATCCCATGACACTGGTACGGATTATAATGACTTAAAAATTTCACTATGGTTTGTGGGTGTGCACAGATTGGCTGCGGAGTTGACCACACGCAACAGAGACCACATTTCAAAACAAATTTAATGGCTCTGAAATGTTCCGCAGCGTCCTGAGGATGTGAAAAGTGCTATGCAAATGTCAGTTCGAACTCATCGGTAAAAGTGGAGGCTAGTCCAGCCTCATCAGAAGGAAAAACCAGTAATACTTGGAAGTGACTGGCACTGGTCTGAACTGTAGTTCCATTTTAAGGTATACAAGACCAGTTCAGACCAGTACCAATCATTTTCCGTGTTTTACTGGTTTTTCCTCTGGGGAGTGGAAGGGAATGCAGCCTTGGCAACAACAGTGATGTTAGTCCAGCCTCGTCAGTAAGACCTGCCTAGCCTTGGCAGTAACAGAAGGTGAGTCTTCCCTTGCTAGTAGCTGTGAAGGTCAATTTAGCCTTTTCAGTAACAGAAGGGGTGGGGGTGGGGGGGGGGGTGTGTGTGTGTGTGTGTGTGGGGGTGATGTTTAGCTTCATCTCAAGCGGTGCAAGTAGGGTGTTGGGTGCAGTCTCAGCATTGTGTCAGCTTGGCTCTCTGGTTACCTGAGTCAGAAAGCTGCATTATCTAGGATGGCATGTCTGCACCAGTTCTTTGAACAAGCTATCCAATTAGTCCCACTGCTCCAACCTTTACCCGTAAGCTCTGCAATTGTTTCCCTTTTTTATTAAGTATTTATCCAATTCCCCTTTGAAAGTTACTATCAAATCTGCTTCCGCTGCCCTCCCATTCAGCGTACTGCAGATCACAACAACTCACTTAAACTTCTCTGCTCCACTGGCCGGTGTTTTCCCTGCTCGCCGGCGTGATCGGTTTCACGATGGCGTGAAGCCAGTTTGCAATCGTCCACTGACGGCGGGCCGCGTTTCCTGTCACCGGACGGCGGGAACATCATTGTAATACATCTGCATATCGTTATTAGGCCAGGCCGGCAGAATCCCTCCCCCCCCACCCCCCCCAACCCCCCGGCCCCCCGCTGGATCATCCGGTCAGGTCAGCAGAAAAACACACCCGACATGTTTCACAACAGCGCGTAAGCGACGTGCACCTGGTGGGCTGCACTTCCCTCGGGACTTCGAGGTTTGTTTGCCCACCTTGCTTCGGGCAGCACTTGTAGTCATCAGCACCAGGCTTAGATCATAAGACGTAGGAGCAGAAATTAAGCCATTCGGCCCATCGAGTCTGCTCTGCCATTCAATCATGGCTGATAAGTTTCTCAACCCCATTCTCCCGCCTTCTCCCCGTAACCTTTGATCCCTTTACCCATCAAGAACCTATCTATCTCGGTCTTAAACACACTCAGTGACCTGGCCTCCACTGCCTTCTGTGGCAATGAATTCCATAGATTCACCACTCTCTGGCTAAACAAGTTCTTCCTCATCTCTGTTCTAAAAGGTCTTCCCTTTACTCTGAGGCTGTGCCCCTCGGGTCCTAGTCTCTCCTACTAATGGAAAAATCTTCCCCACGTCCACTCTATCCAGGCCTTTCAGTATTCTCTAAGTTTCAATCAGATCCCCCCCCTCATCCTTCTAAACTCCATTGAATATAGACCCAGAGTCCTCAAACGTTCCTCATATGTTAAGCCTTTCACTCCTGGGATCGTTCTCATGAACCTCCTCTGGGCCCTCTCCAGGAGATACAGGATCCAAAATTGCTCACAATATTCTAATCTAAATGTGGTCTTACCAGAGCCTTATAAAGCCTCAGCAGCACATCCCTGCTTTTACAGACAGCACCACATCACTTTTAGGGGGAGCTCACGGGCAGGTCTCTACCTACCACATCAGCCACATGTGGGTGGCTTTTCAATGTCTGCAGGGCTAGGGATTGCTTGGCGAAGTGGGAGAAATGACCTCAGGTATGGGATGAAACTGCCTGTCGAGGGCTGCACTGGGGAGGGGTTTGGGGGTGGGGGGGTATCCCAGTGTGTATGTGGGGGGCACATGTTGAGCTGTGCAAATGGCCTCAAGATGGTGAGGGCTGAGGAGGCTGTCTCCAGGGGAGATGAGGCCAGGTGGACATGTGGGGGGGTGTGTGTGTGTGTGTGAGAATGGGTGGCGATGTCCTTTGAGCTGGCAGTGAGTGAGATGCCAGTGAATGTGTGATGGGCTTGTGAGTGTGTGAGTTTAGAGTGATCGCCATACCCTGGCTGCATGGTTGCGATCATTCACCCTCGACCAGCACTGGATGGCCAACCACTTCTGTGCGGCATTGGCACTGATCACCGCTACCACCGCCTCCCAAGCCTGGCTGATCACCCTGCTGCCCATCTTGCAGCCAGAACGGGGATAGAGGACATCGCAGCAGGCGTCCGTGGAGTCCAAAAGGCGTTCCAGTGATGCGTCACTAAACCAGGGGGCTGCAGCCTTTTTGCATTTCGTGAACATCTTCCCTGCAGTAGTCCTGGCCTGAGATGTGTGCGCGGATCTAGACTTTAAATATGGCGCCCAGCGTGATGAAGCGCTGGGGTGATGGCATGGCGGGTGAACGAGAGCCCGCCTGCCATCAAAATGGCATCTTTCCCGGGAATGCATAACTAATAAGGTGAGTTCGGGACGATACGGAGTGAAAACCTGCCATTGCGTCCAGCAGGTAAAGCGTCGTTCTACCCGCCCGCTACCGCACTTAGTGCAAATCTGGGACAATTCCGCCCACTGAGTGCTTTGCAAGGCTTTTCCAATTCTCTCATCTTACCATATCCTCTCATCCCAGGGGTCATCCCGGTGAATCTATTTTGCCATGATATCCGTGACTGCACACAGCATCCCAACTGTGCCCTAATCAGTCCCTTGTGTAGATTCATCTTCAGTTCTTTGTTTCTGTATTTGATGCCTTCTTATGTAAAACATAGAATCCTACCTGCCCTTTAATATAGCTTTTCTCATTTACCTTTTAAGCTCTGTGTATTGGTACCCATTGAGAACTTTACCATTTAGGGTATATTACTATTACTATCCAGAAGATGCACTGCAGGAGCTATCCACGGCTTCTTCAACAGAATTTCCCAAACCTGATGACCTCCACCACCTACAAGGAGCAGGGCAGTAAAAAGACTTGCATTTGTATAGCATTGTTCACAACGACCAGACATCCCAAAAATGCTTTTACAGCCAATAAAGTACTTTTGAAGTGTAGTCACTGTTGTAATGTAAAAAACACATCAGCCGATTTGCACACAGCAAGCTCCCACAAATGGCAATGGGATAATAATCAGATAATCTGTTTTTGTGGTGTTGATTGAGGGAAAAATATTGGCCAGGGCAATAGGGATAACTCCTTCTTCGAAACAGTACCATGGGATCTTACACATACATCTGAGAAGGCAGATCAGGTTTCGATTTAACATCTCACCCTAAAGCTGTCTTGTCAGTGCTGCACTGGAGTGCCAGCCTTGGTTTTTGTGTTCAGGTGCCAGAGTAGGGCCTAAATCCACACCCCAGAGGTGAGAGTGCCAACCGACTCACAGCTGATGGATTGCGCAAATAACTAAACCCCAAGTTAACTGTTCCCGTGGTTCAGGTAAGTATTAAAGGAACCACTGAAACTACTTGATGAGGGGTGAGGAGTTCTCCTGAGTCCTGGTTAAGACAGCTCCCTCAGTCAGCATCACCACAAAAAAGCCAATGGATAAACTGGCTATTTGTAGAATATCATTGTGTGAAAATTAGCTGCTGCATCTGTCTACTTAATCGTTATTGCACTTCATAAGTAACTCAGTGGGGTGAAGTGGTCTGGCATATTTCTGAGAGGTGCGATACAACACAATATAAACACAAATCTGTCTTTCTTTCAAGAGCAGCGAAGACGTGTTGAGTTTTGCCTTAGGCTGTTGAATGTTTCCTTCTGTATTAACAGATCCTTTCAGGCTTTTCTAGGTGACATCATAGGGCAGCCCACAATGTCGAACTGCATAAAACGGGTAACAGCTGTACTGACAAAGCAGTCACCACGCACTGTACCTGTTTTTTTTTCAATGCACAGCATTATCAAGAGCAACACAAAGGATTTGTTCACCACTGCCCTCCCCAGGGTCCTGATTTCTGTCAACTGCACACATGTTGAATCACGTGTCTCTCTACAACAAACCTTTTAGTCTGTAATCAGAATGAGGAGTGTGCGTGGGTATGCAAACAGTCTTGAGTGCTCAACATTTCCCATTTGTTTGCTCCATAGGATTTCAATCTTTTATGATTCAGGCAGTCTGCAGGCATGGACGAACATGTAGTATAATGAAAGCTAACTCAACTCTCATGTTAAGCCTTCCTCTACGGATGATAGGCAGCACAGTCCAAAACACTAGTTTCTTACTCCACTGATCCATTTCACTTCAGCAAAAGATTTGAGTTACTGTTCCAGAGTTATGTACTGACCTTGAATTCAAAGCAAATGTTCCAGCTAACTCAAGAAAAGTTCTGTTTTTTAGTTGTATGCAGTCTGAAATAAGTGGTATATTTGCATTTTTATCGAATGCTTATTTTTGTGCAACACCTTTAAGTGACTTTCTTTCCCCTTTTAACACAACCCGCCCTCAAAATACGCACTACTGCAGAGTTAATCGAATTTGTGTTCTGTAATCATAGGGCAGTGCTTCAAAATGTGGCCCCCAGACCACTGAGGGTCCTCCAGGTCCAAAAGGGGTGGACTATCTTATGGAGCTTGCATCGGAGATGGGTTGGTACTCGCCGAGGTAAGTTAGGCTCCACGTACGTACCAAGTATCCTGCACTCCGAGCTGTCATTCCCAACAAAGTACAACTGGGAGGTCAGGTTTTCAACACCTGCAGGGCTGAATGTGGAGCCCGACCTAAGACTGAAGCTCTTCACCTTGGAACCAGACATCACCTCACGGGTGTTTCATCAAAAGCCACGCCACTCTTCCCATTTATTCTGCTGAGCTTTTTTGCAACAGCAAGCAAAGGCGGTTGGGACCGGTAGGTGGTCTACAGGATCTTTTGCTCTGCCTAGGTGGTCCGTGGAAGAAAAAGTTTGACAGCCACTATTGTAAGGAGATGAATGAGAGTTAACCCTCCCTACTGAGAATTTCTTCACTTACAATCGTACAGTGCTTGTATTCTAAATCCATCAGGGTGAACTACCTATTTCTGTTGCATGTCCATAAAGGTTAGTCACTGTACATAAGCCACTTTCTAAGTTTGCAGATGATACAAAGATAGGTGGAGGGACAGGTAGTATTGAGGAGGCCGGGAGGCTGCAGAAGGATTTGGACAGGTTAGGAGAATGGGCAAAGAAGTGGCAGATGGAATACAAAGTGGGCAAGTGTGAGGTCATGCACTTTGGTAGGAAGAATAGAGGCATAAACTATTTTCTAAATGGGGAGAGAATTCAGAAATCTGGAGTGCAAAGGGACTTGGGAGTCCTAGTCCAGGATTCTCTTCAGGTTAACTTGCAGGTTGAGTCGGTAGTTAGGAAGGCAAATGCAATGTTGGCATTTATTTCGAGAGGACTAGAATATAAAAGCAGGGATGTGCTGCTGAGGCTTTATAAGGCTCTGGTCAGACCACATTTAGAATATTGTGAGCAATTTTAGATCCCGTATCTCAGGAAGGATGTGCTGGCCCTGGAGAGGGTCCAGAGGAGGTTCATGAGAATGATCCCAGGAATGAAAGGCTTAACATATGAGGAACATTTGAGGACTCTGGGTCTATACTCGATGGAATTTATAAGGATGAGGGGGGGATCTGACTGAAACTTACAGAATACTGAAAGGCCTGGATAGATTGGACGTGGGGAAGATGTTTCCATTCGTAGGAGAGACTAGGACCCGAGGGCGCAGCCTCAGAGTAAAGGGAAGACCTTTTAGAACAGAGATGAGGAGAAACTTCTTTAGCCAGAGAGTGGTGAATCTATGGAATTCATTGCCACAGAAGGCTGTGGAGGCCAGGTCATTGAGTGTAGTTAAGACCGAGATAGATAGGTTCTTGATTGGTAACGGATCAAAGGTTACGGGGCGAAGGCGGGAGAATGGGGTTGAGAAACTTATCAGCCATGATTAAATGGCGGAGCAGACTCGATGGGCCGAATGGCCTAATTTCTGCTCCTATGTCTTATGGTCTAATGCGTGAACCTTTAAATTTTCTTTGGGAGGAGCATGCGCATTATTTATTGCAGAACTAGGCCTGCGCTGTACCATTCCGGGCTGCTGCCTGATGGCACACCTATGCAATTTAGCAGGAAACACTGGCCTAAAGGCTCAAGGTGATCTCAGCTTTACAACACAAATGGCTTGAATTTCAGGGCTAGTGGCAAACCATGGCCACTCATCACTGACCTCGAAGAAAGCTGTCCAGAAAGATTCAGCAATCTCTGTGGCCTGGTTTTCCCCTTCCCCAGCAGCAATTTAACCCTGGCACTAAGTCAAGAGGCTCTCCAGGCAGCAGTGATGTCTGTAGGCAGGTAGGCAGTCCGTTGAAGTATTCACGCACAGCAAACCAGGAAGTTAAGATCTCCTAAAATCCTTCACTTTTAATTTAAATTTTCAAATAGAAAATAAAATATTATAAGTGGATTAAGATATAAACTAACATAAAGACAAGCAAACTATAAAAAAAATGAAAAGTGTATATTTTTTAAAAATAGGTGGAATTCTTTATCATTATGGAGAAATTTGACATTCCACAATTATGGAATTGGCCTTTCAAGGCCAGTGAGGGTGTTCAACAGCAATTATGAAGTTAGTGTGCAGTTAAGAGCCCAATTACACCTCATTCAAAAAGGTGTAGCCTTTCCAAGGGTTTTTTACAGCGAGACTAACAGTGTGTGAGTGGGGGTTCTTATCAATTCCATTGATTTCCACGGTTACAGTCCTGGCGTGCCTCGACTGCACATCTATTGGTGAAACGTAGCATCACTGACAGCAACTTCTAGGTTTTCACATTATCCTGCGCACGTGCGGGACTCCAGAAGGTGCTGTCAGTTTCGTCGGGGTAATGACGGCCAACGCTGAGGGTTTTGCCGTCGTAGCTAAATCCAGGCTGAATCAAGCCAGGCCCCTGTTGGTCACATCAAGGACTTTAAGGCCAATGGGATTTTCTATTGAAATGCTTGTTTAGTCCTGCTGTTCCCCAAGGAAGCTTAGACATGCGTTGTGTGTAGTGTAACGAGAAAAATAACACCAAACTAAGGAGTTGCATTGGCAGGACTATTTATTGTTTCACAGGTGGAAACACAAAAGTTGGTACCTTTTGCTCTTCATTTTAAGCCCCCCCACTATTTACTCCCCTCTCTAGTCCCTCCACTCTGCACCAGCTCTGTACACCAGTCACCAACTGAGAAGATATGCAAATGGCTTGTTTCATGGCTTCTGCCGGGGAATCAGTCTTCAGAATTACATGAGTGCGGTCTGGGATGATCTAGCCTCTTGTTTGTTCTCCCTACAGAGATAATTCCCATTCAGCATTTCTCGCTGTTAGACTGGGCAACATCAGGAACTCACCAAACACATGCTGTGTGGATGGCTAAACTCACCCCACCTCTGGTGTAGGTGATGCATTAGAACGATGATGCACTATAGCCTTGGGCTTCCCTTTTAAGTATTTTCCAAGTTCACAGTTTCCACACCACTGCCACCCTTTCCCCAATGAAAAAGGAATTTCAAATGGCACCTAACGGGAAACAGAAACTAAGAACGTTTTAAAACAGAAGTAAACACACGCTGCGGAATTTTACATCATTCATCCCAAGGGAATCCGTTCCCTCACACGCTTCTGCAAACTAACAAATGGCTGAGAAGCCAAGTGGCGGGAGGGGTGGGCATCAAATTGCACCCTTCACGTCCACCATTCTCAACCACAGAACAAAATGTCAACACGCGACCGCCTCCACGATCAAACCAGCTCGCCAAACAGAACAGCTCCTCTTTTCCAAAATTATAAAATTATCAGCTTAGCTGAAACTACAGCTAAAATAACAGGATATCGTACAAAATCCATTAACCATCCAGACTCCAAACTGCACCCCAGCCATTCGTCTGTTCTTATATACCTGCTCTGTCTACTTTTGAGGGTGTTTCAACGCTCCTTATTGTCGTAGATGACCGACGTTTCCTGAGGGTGGTGGACAGCAAATGAGTGGCAGGCACCCTGCTGTTTATGGCCTCTGGCTGTGTGCTGGAGGTCAGGGGAGATATCATCTCAGAAGGGTCTTGAACCTCCTTATTGGCGGTTTGACAGGCTACTGAGGTCTGCACAAAGCGACTGGACACAAGGGCAGTACTGACATTATGCAGGAGTTCCATCAAAACTGACATCTGGTTGGACAGCCTGACTAGCCTCTTGCCTAATTTGCGCGAAAAACTATTCATTCCTTCTCCCAATGTTTCTTGCAGCTGCATCAGATCTCTGTGCAGCATTTGGAAACCTTCCTGTTGTAACTCTAAGAATTTTGAGGCAAGAACCTCCTCCACCTCTCCCTCTGGCTGCTGGCACCCCAACCCAGCATTTCTGTATTGGCCAACCTCCCTGGCGCCCCTAGAAAGACTCGTGGAAGCACTTTGGACGGGGCCATCCTGGACACTCTCCTCCTCCTCCTCCTTTGGCAGGTAGTCTCTCACAGCCGCTGGAGTGGCCCAAGGATCGGAGTTGCCAGCTGGCATATTGTGGCTACTATCCCCACGAGAAGGCTCCATGGACCCGCTCCCTCTGGTGGTGTCTGACCTGGATGTGACGATGAAGGGGGGGCTGGGCCGGTTGCTGAACTCTGAGGATGAGAACCATTGAGATATTACATATCAAATATGAATCTTTGACCCCCCCCCCTTCTCTCACCCCCACCCCTGTTGCCCTACACATTAAACCAACTACCTTCTTGGCTCAGGAATGAGAGTGAAAGAGGACGGGCTGTGTATTAATTCATCTAAATTCGTTTTGCTGCCCCGATGAATTTTGCAAATTATCCAGGTGAATAATGTTTGTATTTTCATAAAATATTTATCATCAATATATCCCTGCCAGTCCTATTAACCCAACACCCTCTTCAACAGGCTCCCATAATTAAGTGGGTGATTTTACCATGCACCATAACCAAATCAGAAGTGAGTCACGGCCTGTCTATTAATTTATTGCAGAAAGTTCTGCTTAATTTCCTTTCTTACTCCCAGCTTCCTAATTTTTTAACTTGTCTGCCCTGTTGTTCGAATCCTTTGCCACCATGAACAGTTTGCCCGTTCAGTACATCTGCTTAAAATGTCTTTTTTTTCCCAAACAGGAGAAGCCCACCTTTCTGAACAATTCCCTACGGGACATGAGGAGCAGCCTGCGGGACTAAGTCACCCGTCCAACCCTCCCGAATTGAGAACAATATGCAATCGTACCACAACTCGAGAATTTTTTTTAAAAGCTAAATACAGAGAGGAAAAGGTAAATAAATCTTCTCTCTGATTAAAAGTCTAACATCAAGGGCAATTAGAGATGGACAATAAATGCTGGCCTAGCCAGTCCTGTGAACAAACAAATAATGAAAAAAAACCATGTGTGTCTGTCACACCTCAAAGTACTACTCCTCAAAATTATCCCTTCTTTTCATACATGCAAAGTATGTGTTAAAGTGGACCTGTTTAGCTCAAATTAAGCCACAACAAATCACAATTGAGCAATATTTTCTTTTTAAAAGGAGAGAAAGAAAGCCCGTAATTTTCTGCCAATTCCTTCAGTCCTTAATAACCTAGCCTTTCCCTAAGCGGGGGACTTGTGATTTGCAAGAAGCTCCTCGTTTGAGAAACAGTTACCTGTTTGATTGAACTCAGAATTCCCCCATTTAGAGCGCTTCCCCATAGAAACAAGCTGAACGGAAGCTAAACATTCTCAATAGTACTCAAGGCTCCCAGGCTACTTATGAGCAACATCACAGGTGATTGACTACTTTTTAAAAATAAGTATACACAAGTTGTCCTGTAAATGACAATGGTTTCAAATTAAATCCGCCTGTGCAAGTGCTTTATGTACGGTGGAATAGCACTGTCTCATCCACAATTTCTAATCCATGCAATTGGCTTCAACTTCCAGCCCCAGCCGTCTGTGGAAACGGGCTTGGAAGGTTTGGTTCATTTGTGGGAGGGGGGCAGCTGGTTATGCACATTTCCCCCTCCCCCAGCTGCCTACATTAGCCTTGACAGCCTTGTCGACAACACCCACATCAAAATGATATAAAAGGCACAAGAAGGTCCCAGGTTTGATTGTGAACCTGAGCGTGCTGAGTTAAGGGATCTCAGCCGAGACAGCATTTGGTGTGCCGCGATTGCCCATGGGTGAAAGGGGCAAAAATCCTACTGGGCGCCTGCCTCTGATCACTATCCGGTGACTCTTGCTGAAAACGTCTATGTGTGGATTGCCAGTGAGAGAGAATCAGGGTCAGCTATGCTCTCGCAGTTCGACAGCGTGCTCGCTATCAAAGCTGCACACATGAGTAATGGCCATTTAGGTGCAGTAGGGCATGGTGCCTGGTACTCCTGGAGCTACAACCCAGCAAATCTGAAACCCTCTCTCCCCCAAGCTGCTTTTCTGGCTAGATCAATTGAAACTGTCAAAACTCCGATTAATGAAACTTCTGTTAGGTCAAGGCATTAAGGGATGCAGACCAAGATCAACCAAAATCTAATTGAATAGTGCCAGTAGTTCGGTGAGCTGAATGGCCAACTCCTATTCCCAGGAGCCAATAACTTCAATAAGAATGGCGGCAGCTTGTGGGGGGGGCGGTGGGGAAGGGTGCGGAGAGACAGGTACACGACATAAATGCATTAGACATCCGAGTGCTGTTCAGATAGGAAATCAATTGTTTGCACATCAAAACCGCCTCCACCTCCGAACGCCGAACACTGTTTGACCATGCACACAATGCCAAGCCAATCCTCACCAAACATTTACACACGCGCAGCTACCAACACTATTCACGCCGAACAACATCCAAGAAGGCCAGCAGCCCACATATTTACATTTCTCAAGTGGACTTGCCTAAAGCGGTTTCCTCATCATCGTCGATAAATTTGGTGTAGTCCTGGACAATTTTCTTTGGCTGGCCTTTTCGTTTGTGCTTACGTCCTTCCCTGTTAACTTCATTTATCTCATCTGATGATAAAAGAGTTACAAAAAAAATTACCGCCCAGAATTCCCTGATAAATAATACTGACAACACAAGTCACCCATATGTTTGCACATGTTAATCTACTGCATAGAATAAGGCAAGAGTTTGGCTTTTTAAGATAAATATATTTGTTTTTATTTTTTACGAGTGCTAGGTTTCATAAGGCACATCAACGTTCCAAGTATTTGATGCAGAATATGTTCTTACAGTGAATGTCCTTTAAGGAAGGAACCAGTCGTACTTGCCAGGTCTGAATTATATGTAACTCATCATACTCCGTGAGGCTGACTCTATACTACCATTGTAAGGTGGCCAAGCAAGCCTCACATTTTTACAAAAGACACACAGCAGTTTGAGAAGGAGGATCCAGCATCTTCTTCTCAAGGGGATGGGCAATTAACATTGGCCTTACCAACGATGCCCATGTCCTGAGAATAGATTTTTTAAAATCGTTTTAGATAGTGAAATTCTATTGCCTTTTATTAGAACATGGACAAGGGAGTATTCAATGAATGGCATGGCACTAGGAAGTTCTGAGGAACAAAGAGACCTTGGTGTGTGTGTGTCCATTGGTCTCTGAAGACGGAGGGGCATGTCAGTGGGGTGGTGAAAAAGGCATATGGGACACTTGCCTTTATAAATCAAGGCATAGATTACAAAAGTAGGGAGATCATGTTGGAGTTGTATAGAACCTTGGTGAGGCCACAGCTGGAGTACTGTGTGCAGTTCTGGTCGCCACATTATAGGAAGGATGTGATTGCACTGGAGGAGGGTGCAGAGGAGATTCACCAGGATGTTGCCTGGGATGAAACATTTAAGTTATGAAGAGAGGTTGGATAGACTTGGGTTGTTTTTGCTGGAGCAGAGAAGACTGAGGGGTGACCTGATCGAGGTGTACAAGATTGAGGGGCATGGACAGGGTGGATAGGGAGCAGCTGTTCCCCATAGTTGAAGGGTCAGTCACGAGGGGACATAAGTTCAAGGTGAGGGGCAGGAGGTTTAGGGGGGATGTGAGGAAAAACTTTTTTACCCAGAGGGTGGTGACAGTCTGGAATGCGCTGCCTGGGAGGGTGGTGGAGGCGGGTTGCCTCACATCCTTTATAAAGTACCTGGATGAGCACTTGGCACGTCATAACATTCAAGGCTATGGGCCAAGTGCTAGTAAATGGGATTAGATAAGTAGGTCAGATGTTTCTCACGTGTCGGTGCAGACTCGATGGGCCGAAGGGCCTCTTCTGCACTGTCATTCTGTAAAATATATTTGATATTAAATCCTGTGGGTCTTATTTTGACCACCTCAAATCCCACTGCCTCAACGCATCACCCTTCAAATTTTATTGCAAGGGGAATGGAACATAAAAGTATGAGAGTGTTGTTACAGCTACACAAGGCATTAGTGAGATTGCATCTGTGTACTTCAGGGTACTGTGTACAGTTCTGGTCCCCTTATTGAAGAAAGGATAAAATTTGGGGAACAGCTGACCTCGCACAATCTCATTAAATGTGCATCCGATTCTCACATGATCACAGAATCACACAGTGTGATTATCAGTTTAAAATTGTCACTGAAGAGTGAGAAGGGAGAATAGGAAATGTTTTGTTTTTTTGTATAGAGCATGATGTCCTCATCTCCTTTGGGGAGATGGCGGCTTAGTGGTAATGTCAGCTAGACCAGAGGTTCAGGCTGATAGCTTGGGGACATATGTTCATATCCCACCACAGCACCTGGTGAAATTTAAATCCAATTAATAAATTTGAAATATAGAGCTTGTCTCAGTAATGGCGACCATGATAACTTGCATTGATTGTTAAAAACACCCATCTGGTTCACTAATGTCCTTTAGGGAAGGAATTCTGCCGTCCTTGCCTGGTCAGGTCTACATGTGACTCCAGACACACAACAAAGTGATGTTTCTTCATTGCCCCCTGAAATGGTCTAACAAGCCACTCAATTTAAGGATAACTAGGGATCGTCAACAAATGCTGGCCTTGCCTGTGACGTCCATATCCCATGAAAGAATTTTTTAAAATGTAGCTAGAAAACTGGATTAAGATTTAGAGTAGAAGATGATGCAGGATTCTGCAGGGAACGCACAGCACTGGCATAAATTTTGGATTCCACTAACCAAAAAGCTAGTGGGGACATAATGGTCTCCTTTGGTGATACAAATTTTCAAAATTCTCCATTTGTAACAAAAACTGAAAATGCAGGAGAAACTCAGCAGGTCCAACAGCGTCTGTGGAGAGAAAGACAGAGTTAACGTTTCGAGTCTGTAAGACTCTGAAGAAGAGTCATACGGACTCCAAGTTAACTCTGTCTTTCACTCCGCAGATGCTGTTAGACCTGCTGAGTTTTTCCTGCATTTTCTGTTTTTGTTTCAGATTTCCAGCATCCGCAGTATTTTGCTTTTTTTTTCTCCATTTGTAACCTGCTAAAAAAGACTCATGGCATGCAGAACTATGGACTCAACCACTTCTTTGAAAACATCAATATATCAAACCATTTGTTCGTATGTTAGTAGCATAATCCAGTGCGTTCCTTGTGCCGCAGCCTGTCTCTACACCCCAGACCAATTACTTGCTCAATCTGTACAGGCTTTTAATCGTTGCTTACTTGTACTGGTGAGAATTTTATTTTTCCGAGACAGTTTGTTAACTTTCTTCTCCTTTGATTTACTCTTTGTTTTCCTTACGCCCTGTGCCTCCAAATTCTCGCTACCTTTGGCCAAGGAAGGGTCTGATGGCACTGTGTTCTCACTGTGTGGGTAGAAACATTTCACTTGAGCATAGATGAAATGAAGCGCGTCATCACCAGCTCTTTGGTAAGATAAAGGGTGCATCATTAATCTGGCAAAAGTTCGGAAATCTTGACGGGAAACAATCTGTCACGAGAGTAATTAATACTTGGCATGGTGTTACAGGTAGAGTGATGAATTACTCAAGGAATTTGTAACTGGGCACTAACCTGACAAGCAGCAGTTCATTGTTCTCCTGTAAGTCTTTCACCTTGTGTACCAACTTCCTACTGTTTTCTGTGGCGAAAGAAATAAAATCCATTTCATTATTCTAAGATTTTTAATTTCAAAAAGGGGAACAAACCGGAATTTAAATGGCAGGCAACTGAATTTATCCATTCATAATCTCATTGAATTTTTACTGTAACTATTTTTGAAAACCAAAGCATTCTTCTCGCCAATTTTCTCCTTCTGTCTCTTTTGTTGAAGGATTTGGCTCCTTGCTGGGGTTTGACTGCCAAGCCCCCTCCAAAGAGGGCAGGAGCTGCTACCAAGCTAGTGGGCATGAGCAAGATTTAGGGCAGTGGGAGGCTATCACCAGGGTCCTAAAGGAACAGTCCCCAGCATGAGTTAAGAGTTCAAAATGGTCATCCTGAGGCAACTGAGTTCCAGGGTGGGAAGCCCAAGGCAGCAGGGCCCCAATGTTTCCCCGGGAGGCCTGCAGGGACACGCCTGCTCCTCCTGCTCCACAAAGAAATCCTCAAAAACACAAAACAAAACTTATCCGGATCCCTTTTGGCTACAATGGTCAAACATGGGCAAGGAAACTGCCTGGTGATTACCACGTACTGCCCCCATCAGCTGATGAATCAGTACTCCTCCATGTTGAACACATCTTGGAGGAAGCACTGAGGGTGGCAAGGGCACAGAATGTAGTCTGGTTGGTGGGGGGGGGGGTTTCAAAATCCAACACCATGTGTGGTTCCGCAGCACCACTACAGATCAAGCTGACCGAGTCTTAAAGGATGTAGCTGCTAAAATGGGTCTGCAGCAGGTGGTGAGGGAACCAGCAAGAGGGAAAAAATCTACTTGACCTCATCCTCACCAACCTGCCTGCTACCGATGCAACTGTCCATGGCAGTGTTGAAAGGAGTGACCACTGCACATTCCTTGTGGAGACCAAGTCCCGCCTTCACATTGAGGATACCCTCCATCATGTTGTGTGGTACTACCACCGTGCTAAGTGAGATAGATTTCGAACAGAATCAGCAATCCAAGACTTGGCAACCATGAGGCACTGTGAACCATCAGCAGCAGCAGATTTGTACTCAACCACAATCTGTAACCTCATGGCCCGGCATATGTCCCACTCTACCTTTACCATCAAGCCAGATGATCAATTCTGGTACAGTGAAAAGTGCAGGAGGACATGCCAGGAGCAGCAGTAGGCATACATAAAAATGAGGTGTCAACCTGGTGAAGCTACAACACAGGACAACTTGTGTGCCAAACAGCATAAGCAGCAAGTGATAGACAGAGTTAAATGACTCGACAACCAACAGATCAGATCTAAGCTCTGCAGTGCAACCACATCCAGTGGTGAATGATAGTGAACAATTAACCAACTCACTAGGGGAAGAGGCTCCACAAATATCCCCATCATTAATGACGGGGGAGCACAGCACATCAGTAAAATTGATAAGGCTGAAGCATCTGCAGCAATTGGAACAGCACCACCTGGAAGTTCCCCTCCAAGCCACTCACCATCCTGATTGGAAATATATCGCCGTTCCTTCACTGTCGTTGGGTCAAAATCAGGGAACTCCCTCCCTAACAGCACTGTGGGTGTACCTACACCACATGGACTGCAGCAGTTTAAGAAGGCAGCTCACCACCACCTTCTCAAGGGCAATTAAGGATGGGCAATAAATGCTGGCCTAGCTGGCAGTGCCCACATCCTGTATATGAATAAAAGAAACAATCTTTAGCCAGAAGTGCCAAGCGAATGATCCATCTTGGCCTCCTCTGGAGGTCCCCAGCGTCACAGATGCCAGTCTTCAGCTAATTCGATTCACTCAATGTGATATCAAGAAATGGCAGAAGGCACTAGATACTGCAAAGGGTGTGGGCCCTGATGATAATACAGCAATTGTACTGAAGACTTGTACCCCAGAACTTATCGCGCCCCTAGCTAAACTGTTCCAGTACAGCTACAACACTGGCATCTACCCGGTTATGTGGAAAATTGCCCAGGTATGTCCTGTTCACAAAAAGCAGGACAAATCCAACCCGGCCAATTAGTGCCCTATCAGTCTACTCTTGATCATCAGTAAAGCGATGGAAGGGGTCATCAACAGTGCTATCACGAGGCACTTGCTTAGCAATAACCTGCCCACTGACGCTCAGTTTGGATTCCACCAAAGCCACTCAGCTTCTGACCCCATTACAGCCTTGGTTCCAACATGGACAAAAAAGCTGAACTCCCGAGCTGAGGAAAAAGTGACTGCCCTCGATATCAAGGCATCATTTGACCAAGTGTGGCATCAAGGAGCCCTAGCAAAACTGGAGTCAATGGGAATCAGGGGGAAAACTCTCCACTGATTGGAGTCATAACTAGCACAAAGAAAGATGGCTGTGGTTGTTGGAGGTCAGTCATCTCAGTTCCAGGACATCACTGCAGGAGTTCCTCAGGGTAGTGTCCTCAGCCCAACCATCTTCAGCTGCTTCATCAATGAATTTCCTTCCATCATGAGGCCAGAAGTGGGGTTTTCGCAAATGATTACACAATGTTCAGCACCATTTGCGACTCCTCAGATAATGAAGCACTCCATGTCCAAATGCAGCAAGACTGAGACAATATCCAGGCCTGGGCTGACAACTGACAAATAACATTCATGTCACACAAGTGCCAGGCAATGACCATCTCCAACAAGACAGAATCTAACCATTGCCCCTTGATATCACTACCATCACTGAATCCCACACTATCAACATCCCAAGGGTTACTATTGACCAGAAACTGAACTGGACCAGCCATATAAATACTGTGGCCACGAGGGCAGGTTAGAGACTATGAAGCCTGCAGTGAATAACTCACCACCTGACCCCCCAAAACCTGTCCACCATCTACAAGACACAAGTCAGGAGTGTGACAGAATATTCTCCACTTGCTTGGGTGAGTGCAGTTCCAACAACACTCAAGAAGCTTGACACCATCCAGCCCATTTGATTAGCACCCCTTCCACAAACATTCACACTCTCCACCACTGACAAACAGTGGCAGCAGTGTGTACCATGTACAAGATGCACTGCAGGAACTCACCAAGGTTCCTTAGACAGCACCTTCCAAACCCACTGCCATCTAGAAGGTCAAAGGCAGCAGACACATGGGAACATCACCACCTGGAAGATCCCCTCTAAGTCATTCACCATCCTGACTTGGAAATATATTGCTGCCCTTTCACTGTCACTGGGTCAAAATCCTGGAACTCCCTCCCTAAAAGCACTGTGGGTATACCTACACCACAATGGTTCAAGAAGGCAGCTCACCACCATCTTCTCAAGGGCAATTAGGGATGGGTAATAAATGCTGGCCTAGTCTGCATTGCCCACATACCAAGAATGAATAAAAAAAACACGCCTGCCTGTTATTAGGTTTCACTGATGGACCAGGCACTGAGTGTCACTGCCTTGATGCCCACCCAGACAAGGTCACCTGTATAGGAGGGAGCTTAGTGAGGAAAGGAAGGGCTTCCAGTTCGTGTCCCAGGCCTGTAGATCTGCCTATCCAAATACAGCATGACAGCCTTCTAGAAACATAGGAATAGGAGGAGGCCATTCAGACCTTCAAGCCTGTTCTGCCGTTCAATAAAATCATGGCTGATCTGCAGCCTAACTCTATATACCTTCCTTTGTCCCTTAATATCCTTGGCTAACAAAATCTGACAGTTTCAGATTTTTAAGTTAACAATTGCTGTTTGTGGAAGAGAATTCCTAACCTCTACCAGCCTTTGTGGAAGTGCTTCCTTATTTCACTCCTGAAAGGTCTGGCTCTAATTATTAGACAATGTCCCCTAGCACTAGACTCAACAACTAGCAGAAATAATTTGTCTCTATCTACCCTATCTGTTCCCCTTAATACCTTGAAAATTTTGATCAAATCACACCGTAACCTTCTAAACTCCAGGGATGAGAACCCTAGTTTGCACTCGAAACTTAACCCTGTAAGTCTAGGTATCATTCTAGTAAATGCATGCACACTGCCTCAGCACATCCTTCCTAAAATGTGGTGCACAGAACAGAAGATACAAGATGGGCCTAGCTGGTCCGGCCATGTCACGGACCCTTGAAGATTTCAAAAATTTCTGATTTATCTTTTTATATCACCATGCTAAAGGGATTCAATGGGTAAATTACGGAACGTTTCCAGGAGCTGAAGGGGCAGGGTAAGAGCCTGGCAGCACTTCCCCTACAGTACAGGCAGCCGATGCCAGGAAGCCTGGCTTCATCACTGATATTTTAATGAGGAATGCAGCAGTTCCCTGCAACAACCCCCCCCCACACCCACCCCCCACCACCCACCCCAAACCCACTCTGCCGTAGTCTCATAATCTCTGACTGGTTAAGTGCTGGAGGTTCCCAGTTGACATATCCCACTGATCTGCTGCCCTAGAGCCGCTGCCCTAGAGATTTTCAGGGCCCTTTCGCTTAACTCTACACTAAGCTTGCTTGCTTGTGTTTGTTTTGAGTCCACGAGCATCCTCTACTGGCCTGGTGCCTTACTGCACTCACTCAGATTCCATCGTTTCCGACACAGGATTTTATTCCGGGCAGGCCTTATGACCCACTGCAGCTCACTGAAAGAGCTAGCCACATGGTCCAATTCCTCTGCTTTCAGCCCATCGCTAATGGTTCTGACATCTTTCTTTGTCCAGTCAGATGTGCACACAAAACCGCACCTCCCCCCTCTGACCCAACGTGTTTAAGAGTCTCCACAGCATACTACTAACAGTTCCAGAGCTAGTTTCTAACAACCCAATTTGAACCCACTGTTTTCCCATACAGGCACACCCTACTTACATATATCCTGATAGCTTAACTGCACACCGGCAAAAGCCAAGCTAAATGTAATATGCACCGAGTGCTGCTTGACTAACTAAAACTAAGCAGCCTACAAGCACAGAGGAATTCTGAGCTTCAAATGCATGCGTAACCAGAGCCTTTCGACAGTTCTTTAATAAAAGCAAAATACTGCGGGATGCTGGAGATCTGAAGTAAAAACAGAAAGTGCAGGAAAAACTCAGCAGGTCAGTCAGCATCTGTGGAGGCAGAAACAGAGTTAACGTTTCTTCGTAACGTTCCACAAGTGGTGGGTAAATGAGCCACTTAAGCTCATTGAAGGCCAATTATCGCAGGCCAAGTGGTATTTGGAGCAGGAATGTCAGCAGCAGGCCGGCTGCCTGGAGGTCTCCGCCTCCACAATGGTTGCTCGGCAGGTGTAGCCATTTTTAACTGTAAAAGTTCTTTAAGTTGCTGAGATGGTGTCTCCTGGAGGCACCCTCTCTCTCTCTCCTTTATCTGCCTTGGTAGGTTGCACCTTGGTAGGTTGCAGCCCCATCCGTGCTGGAAGGCATTCTGTTACCCACCCCACAACATCCTTGAGAGCCCACCCGCCATTCTTAAGTGGATAGCAAGCGTGTCCTCTGGCCACTGCGGGGTGTCTGATCCCAACCCAGCATGGGTTCAGGACCCCCATTTGACCCCGACATCAGGGTCTCAACCCACTCAATCCTTCCCAGGGTCCGACCAAATCTTTGTACCACTGAAGCATAACTTCCTAACTTTTCAATTCCAACCCCCTTAAGATGAAGGTCATTGGCCTCCATGATTAGCGTTTTGTACCTGTCCAGCCTTCAGTGACTTGTGTACGTGGACACTTAAATCCCTTTGCAACCATAATCTCTCACCATTAGGAAAATACTACATTTGTCTTTCTCAGATCTAAAGTGGATGACCTTTCCGACGCTGAAATCCCTCTGCCATTGTTTTGCCACTCACTTATTCCATCCATTTGTAACTTCCTGCTTTATTTACTCTGCCTAGTTTAGTGTTGCCTGCAAACTCCAATGCACAACCCTCTATTCCTTCATCCAAGCCATGAATGCTTCTGGTGAAAAGCTGAGGCACACGTCACGTTTCACCCCGTTCAGCTTATCAAATCCTCAAGGCTGCTTCAAAACCAAAATACCGCGGGTGCTGGAGATCTGAGATAAAAACAGGAAATGCTGGAAATGCTCAGCAGGTCTGGTGGCATCCGTGGAAAGAGAAACACTGAGTTAACGTTTCAGGTCTGTGACCTTTCATCAGAGCCTTTTCACTGCCAACAAAGAAATGCATACACTGAAGTTACAACACAAAACAGGCCATTTCGCCCAACCGGTCGTCTGTGTCAGTGTTTACTCCGTCTGGGCAAATTGACCTCTCCAGTCTAATTATTAATACTGTACAGTTTTCTGCCACAACCACTAACCCTGCAAGTGAATTCCACAAATCTCTGCGTAAAGCTTCTTTTGCTTTCTGTTCTGAATCTCTTCTATCAAACATCAAATTCCTTGCATCTTGTCCTCAACCACTCAACTACAGGAAACAGTGTGCTTTTATTTATAAGGTCCTAGTCTTTCATAGCTTTAAATATTTCTGTGCTACTTTAAGAAAAAGATTTTGAACTCTTGGGGGCCCGGATTGTTGCCTTCGGGTCACGTTTGCTGACTCAGATCTCCAGCTTGGTGAACACGACCTTTAAAAAAATCCTCCCGTGGGTAGGATTTCTGGGGGGGGGGGGACCCCCAGGACGAATGCCAAGTACAGAGCCGGGGTGGGCGCAAGACGCTCCAGCAAATAAATGAATAAATAATAAAACAAAGAACATCCCTCCAGTTCCCCCCACATATTGTCTATTGCCTCTGCCCTATCCATGCCAACAAATGCCAACCCATGCCCTCCACCCAACACGACTCCCCCCCCCCCCCCCCCCCCCAGGGCTCCATATCCCTCATGCTAACTGAGTGTCACCTCATTCCAACACATGCCCCCCCACCCCGCCCCCCCCACACAACCCACCACCACTTGCCCTTACCCCCTCCATGCCAACTCACCTAGTATCCTTGGATAGTTCCTTGACAGCTTTGACTCTTCCTGGATAGCTTCAACAGCTTTAACACTTGCTGGACAGCTTTGACAACTGGACAGTTTCTTGAAGTTGGGCAGTTCTTTGACAGCTGGACAGTTCCAATGGTCTTGTGCATAATCATGTTCACTTTTAACAATCCCAAAGGGCACCTTACCCATCCCAAAGGTGTCCCGGGACTCTCTCCAAAGGGGTACCTTACCTCTCCGAGGGGGTATCCTGGGGCATCCAAACAAATCCACCAAGTTCAGACCTCCTCTCAGCTATTCTAATCTGCACACTCCAGGTTTCACCTTCCTGGCCTCCCAAAATCCCACTTCAGTGGAGGCAGCTGGTGATTTAAACGTCCAGCTGCCTCTGCGAATCGAGCATTTGTGAACCCCAGCCCGACTCTAGTCCTGCCCCTGCAAAGATGGGAAATGCCAAGTTCAGGGGTAGGACTTAAGAGTTTTCAGCCATGTCCGGGATGCCTCTCCGTCATGGCGAAAATCCGGGCCTTGGTTTGTATTCTCACACCAGACAACATCCTAGTCAATTTGCATTGCACCCTCTTCAATATCCTTCATGTATTGTGGAGCACAGTACTCTAGCTGAGATCTGATTAAGGATTTATATAAGCTCAATTTTACCACTTAGCTTTTGTACTCTACACTTCTTGTGATAAAACCTAGCTTTGTACATCTACATGCTGCTGCTTCTAATGTTCTGTAAAGCCTCTATACTTCTATTCAGAGTATAATTGCTGCTGGACAGTTCGTTTACCAAAGTGTATTGCCTCACCCTTTCTGATACTGACTTCAATTTGCCAATATTTAGGCCCAATAAGCGTCATCTGGTCTTGGGAACATTGGACTAAGGAGCAGGAGTAGGCCATTCAGTCCTTCGAGCCTGCTCAGTCATTCAATAAGATCATGGCTGATTTGGTTGTGCTCTCAATCCACCTTTCCATCTGCACTTTTCTGATCCCTTATCGATCAAAAATCTATCCAACTCAGGCTTGAATAAACTCAATGGTTCAGCATCCACTGTATCTTGGGAAAGAGAATTCCACAGACTAATGAACCTTTGAGAGAAAAAATTTCTCCCCTCCTCCCTCTTAAACGGTAGATCTCCTATTCTTAAACGGTGTCCCTTGGTTCTAGTCACTCCCACCAACATTCTCCCGAAATCTACCCTATCAAAACCCCTCAGGATCTTATATATTTCAATAAGATCACCTCTCATTCTTCTGAACTCCAGTGGGTATAGGCCCAACCTGTTCAAGCTTTTCTCATAAGATAAGCCCCTCTTCCCAGGAATGAGTCAAGTGAATCTTCTCTGAACTGCTTCTAATGCAATTATATCTTTTTTCAAATAAGGAGACCAAACCTGTACACAGATTCCAGATGTGGTTTCACCAAGGCCCTGTACAGCTGCAGTAAAACATCCCATACTTTTCTGCATACTAACTTTTTGCAATTCATATACCAGGACACCCAGAGCCCTCTGCACCACCGAGTTCTGTAATCTCTCTCCACTTAATTAGTATACTGCTTTTCTTCCTGCCAAAGTGGAAAATTAAACAAAGTGGTCTTCGAAAGAATTAACTATACCTTCTGTTTTGGTTCTATCTGTAGATTCTAATACCACACCCTCTATGCCTTCATTCAAATCATTGGCCAGAAATGGCCTCAGAACCACAACCTGTGGCACTCTTGCTTTCAACGATTCAGGAAAAACTGCCCGTTTCCTCCCTAACTCCGCATTGCTTAATCTTCTCTACTACCTGGCTCTCACCTTCTCAAAGGATTCCATGAAGAAAGATTTGCATTTCTATAGCATCTTTCACTGCGTTAGGCTTTTTACAGACAGTGAAGTACCTTTTTGAAGTTCAGTTACTGTAGTAATGTAATTTGTGCACAGCAAGTTTCCACATACAGCTTTTTTTTAGTGGCATTGGCGACGGATAAGTATTGGCCCAAGTCACTGGTGAGGAACTCCCCTGCTCTTCTTCAAAATAGTGCCACGGAACCTTTTTACATCCACCTAAGATTGCAGACCGGGCCTTGGTTTGAGGTGTCATTCAACAGTGCAACATTCCCCAGTTCTGTACTGGAGTGTTACCTTAGGTTTTGTGATGATATCCCTTAGAATGGAACTTAATCCCACAACCTTCTGATTCAGAAGCAATGATCTACAACTGAGCCACAGCTGACAACAGGGATAAGATTTGTCAAGATGACTGTCCCTTTTAAAATCCATGGTTCTTTTTCATTCATTCATGGGAGAGACCAGCATTTATTACCCATCTCTAATTGCCCTTGAGAAGGTGGTGGTGAGCTGCCTTCTTGGGCCGCAGCAGTCCAGGTGGTGTGGGTACAGCCACAGTGCTGTTGGGAAGGGAGTTCCAGAATTTTGACCCAACGACAATGAAGGAACAGTGATACACTTCCAAGTCGGGATGGTGCGTGACTAGAGGGGAACTTGCCTTTGGTGGCGTTCCCATGCATTTGCTGCCCTTGTCCTTCAACATGGTAAAGGTAAAGGGTTTGGAAGGTGCTGTTGAAGGACACTTGATGAGTTACTGTAGTGCATCTTGTTGATGGTACACATTGCTGCCACTGTGCAGCGCAAGTGGAGAGAGTGAATATTTAAATTGATGGATGGGGTGCCAATCTACTATCAAGATATAATCTACATAAATTGTAATTTTATCCTTAGCTAAAAGATTCTAAAGTATTCCCTATCGCAGATGAGAAACAAATAATCCGCTTTTAAGTAGAGCCTTTCACAACCTCATTATGTCCCAAAGCAGCTCACAGATAATTAATTAATTTTAACATGTAATCACAAGATACAGGAGCCAGTTGACTCACAGCAAGGTCCCAGAAACAGCAATAAAGATAAATAATCCGGATTTTCTTTAGTAGTGTTAAGGGATAAATATTGACCAGGGTAGTACCACTATTCTTCACATAGTACCAGTGGATCCTTTAGGTCCATCTGACAGAGCAGACAGTGCCTCGGAGTAAAGCCTCATTCAACTCCTTCAGCATTGCACTGAACTGTCAGTCCGGATTATCTGCTCAAGTCTCTGGAGTGAAACATGAACCCCTGCAACCTTCTAACTTAGAAGCAAGAACACTACCAACTGAGCTCAGACAGACAGATGTTAAACTGGGAACTAAAATTACACAGAGTACACAGCTCGATCTGTCTCCCTTTTTAAAAATCAGTATTACATTGTTCTTCCTTCAGTTCTTAGGCAAACATCCACATTCAATAAATCTCTGAAATATAATTTTTCTATTTGACAATTTCCTCTGAGCATGTAGTGAATTGGGCGCTTATTCTTTATCTTCCTTTACTCAAATGAAGTATCGAAAGTGTTTCCTTTATCTTTCATTACATCACACATCTCACTCTGAACCACTTCAGAGTTCACCTTGGGGAGAATTCTTCCTATGGCGGGCGGGCTGGGCAAGAGCAGGCGGGGGTGGGCGCGGAGCCGATTGTCACCTGCAGTCAGTTGCACACCGCCATTTTACTCGGGCGGGCCAACGAAGGCCCGCCCAGCGTCACACACGGCCGGTAGTGCTCGGTGCTGCCTGTGCGGGCAGGGGGCAGGGAGGGATTGTCGGGGCCTGAGCTCTTTCACACGGCTCTCTCGTGCATGCGTTGAAAGAGCGCAACACCCTCAGGGAGATTAAGTAGTTAATAAAACATTTTAATAAATAAAGTAAAAAAATACTATTTAAACATGTCCCCGCTCATGTGACAGTGGCACAAAGTTGGACGGGCTGCGGTTCTTAACAAGGCTAATTGCTTTTTAAATGGCCTTAATAAGCCGTTGACAGTGCGGTGGGCGTGCAGCCGCCTCCAGCGCATATCCGCCGAACGAAATATCGAAATGATGCGCGATGATGTAGGTACGCACGCCCAATGTCATCACAGGTCATTTTATGCGTCGGCCTGTCAGGCCCACCCCCGCAGGCCAACAGCAGTATTCTGCCCTTGTTTCTGATATCCCTTTCTATCATATCGTTGTGCTACCTCAGCCCCTTGTTTACTTTGAGGCCTGCTGTGCGTTGCTAGTAATATAATGCTCTTATTTTGCAAGGTACGGGTGCAGTATATAGTCACTGAGTGAGCAGTGTGCGTTAAAATGGAGGACTCTGTACAAAATGGAGAATACAGTAACCAAGAACACAATGAAGGGCTGGATGAGAAATGATCTTATTGGCTCAGTGAGTCCAGTTCTCCCAAACACTGTTTATATTCTGCACTGACAGATTCTCCCCTGTGGATCTGGAGCTTAGAATTCCTGTTTTCCTCCATAATTAACCTGCTAACAAAATCACTGGATTATGCAATTTTGTCATGTTTGATTTTGGGAATGCATCACTAATTATCAAGATATGCTGGCCTTCTCCAATTTTTTCAACAAGAGAGGAATGTCATCCCTTGAAGGAAGTGATCCCCAAAGATAAATGGGATAGTAACTCTGGGATATCAATCCAATATTGCATTAGAATGAGAGACACATAACCCTCTGGTAATAGACCGGTAATAATAATAGTTCTGTTGAAGAATCACACGGACTCGAAACGTTAACTGTGTTCCTCTCCGCAGATGCTGTCAGACCTGCTGAGTTTTTCCAGGTATTTTTGTTTTTGTTTTGGATTTCTAGCATCCGTAGTTTTTTGCTTTTACCTCTGGTAATAGATGTGGATTCAACTGTAGCTGGAGAGGAGTTCACACTTAGACAGGCACACTTGTGAACTGTGAAGCAATTGCTCTACTCGGAGCTCAGTCGTGGCAGGAGACTCCCAGGAGGACAGGAGAAACGCTTTAGGGATGTCCTCAAGGTATCCCTGAAGAGATCAAACATACTTATGGGAGACCCTGGTTTGTGACCAACCCAAATGGAGAAGGCTTGTTTGCACATTGAGAGACTTCATCAGGAACATGCAGAGGCAAAGGCGAGGTGTCAACCCTTCAAGCACCACCTGCCCCAGTCTGCAGAGAGTGCACTGGATTTATCAGCCATTTCAGTGCCCATCAAACCAGAATCGAAGCAAGTCATCCTCGAAATCGAGGGGCTGCCTAAGGGGGGAGAATGAACTGTGAGTGCATTGTTACTTTTTAACCCATTAAGTACTGTAAAGAAGAATAAAACAACGGAAGCACTGAGTGATGCAAAGCTAGAAGGGCCCTGGATTTAGTCCCTTGCCTTGTGTTGATTTAGTGGATAGGGCTGTAATACAGGTGCTACAATTAGCCTCTATATCACAGGGGTAGGGAACAGTCTTGATTCCCAGTCTGGATCACTATTAGGACTGTAGCTACTAGGAATTTGCACTCGGATGAACTACCCCTCACAGTTGAACAAACCCTGCCAAATTTAACCCTGAAATGTGTGAGGTGATGCATTTTGGGAGGGCTAACAAGGCAAGGGGGAATAGTAGGACCCTAGGAAGTACGTAGGAAGAGGTTCAGAGGGACCTTGGTGTGAATGTCCATAGATCCTTGACGGCAGCAGGACAGGTAGATAAGGTGGTTAAGAAAGCATATGGGATACCTGCCTTTATTAGTGGAAGCATTGAATACAAGAGCAGGGACATTATGATGGAGCTGTATAAAATGTTAGTTAGGCCACATCTAGAGTACTGTGTGCAATTCTGGTCTTCACACTATAGGAAGGACGTGATTGCACTAGAGAGGGTGCAGAGGGGATTCACCGGAATGTTGCCTGGGCTGGAGCGTTTCAGCTTTGAAGGGAGATTGGATAGGCTGGGGTTGCTTTCCTTAGAGCAGAGAAGGCTGAGCGGCGGGGGGGGCGCCTGATTGAGGTGTACAAAATTATGAGGGGCATAGATAGGGTAGGTAGAGGGAAACTTTTCCCTTTAGTGAAGGGGTCAATAACCAGGGGGCATAGATTTAAGGTAAGGGCAGGAGGTTTAGAGGGGATTTGAGGAAAATTTTTTTCACCCAGAGAGTGGGGGGGTATCTGCACTCATTGCCTGAAAGGGTTGTAGAGGCAGGAACCCTCACAACATTTAAGAAGTATTTAGGTGGACATTTGAAATGCCATAGTCTACAGGGCTTATGGGCCAAGTGCTGGGAAATGGGATTAGGGTAGATAGGGCTTGATGACTGGTGTGGACACGATGGGTCAAAGGACCTCCTTCCGTGCTGCAAACTCCATGACACTATTCATTTTCTGGGCTCAGGCAAGAAGAATGGTTACTTGGATGTGGTGCTGGAGGACTGCTGTACCTTTGAAACCAAACCAGCACACTTAGGAAGGGAGAGTTTTTTTTTAAAGTACGTTCTTTTAAAAAAAAGGCATGAAATAAGAAAATGCCCATCAGGCATCCTCATCAGGAAGAAAGGAAGGCCTGGGGAGGGGCTGGATGAGGGAGGCTCACCAGAATGATCCCAGAGAAAAGGGGCTAAATTAAGAGGGCAGCCTGCTCAGACGAGGCTTGTGTTCTCTTGATTGATTGATGAAAGGTTAAGGGGTGATTTAACTGAGCTAGTTTAAGACAATTAAATGATCTGAATGGGTAGATAGAAATAAACTATTTCCTCTGGTGAGGGGAGTCCAGCACAAGGGGCCAGAACCCTAAAATTCAGAGCCAGGGTATTCAGAGGTGATGTCAGAAAGCACCTCTCTCCCTGTCAAAAGCTATTGATATTGAGGAGGGGGGGGGGGGTCAAATGGAAATTTCAAAACAAACATTGATAGAGGCCTCAATATTATGCTCCCCCATCGGCAGGTTTGTAGGCGGGAAGTGAGCGTAAAATTCCTCGGAAAGGCTTCCCGCTGGGTTCCTGTCCGCCACAGCCTCTCTGCAATTTTACACTGGGGTGGGCGCAGCCTCGAGTGGGCTGCCCGCTTTTGCTCCAATTGAGGCCCTTAAATGGCCGAGTATTAACCACTTAAGGGCAGTTTCCCACCCAGCCTCAATTTTTAGGCTGGTGGAAGGAGTTCCCGCCTTCATCAGAAGACCCCTTTTAACTGCGGGCGGGAACTGCAGGACTTCCCTCCCCGCCCGGCCTCTCCCCCGTCACCCCAATCCCCCACCGTCAATCCCACAGGCCTCCCCCACCTTCCCCGCCCCATGGCCCCCAAAACTTACCTGGTACTGGACCCCGGGGCCTCAGGCTCCGGGGAGGGGGCTGCCTGCAGTGCCAGTCCTATCCACTGTAGCTTCTGGCACTGCAGGGACCAGAGAGCTGCCGGTCAATCAGAATGGCCAGCAGCTCTCTAAGGTGGGGCTTCCTCCCTGAGTAAGGGGCGGAAGTCCCGCCTGCAGCCAATTAACGCTCGTTGGAGTGTGATTATGGCTAAGGGGCAGACAGATACATTCCCCGCCAACTCTTCGTATGGTGGGAAAAGAAATCCATCCTAAAAATCCTGGCCAGAGTTTGTTAGGCGAAAGGTTTTAAGGGAAAAACAGTTCGGACCAGAACTCTTATTTAGCAGATTTTACTCTTTTTTCGTTCTGGGAGGGTTACGAAACCAAGGCAGTTCAGGCTGGATGGGCCGAACAGCCTCCTCCTGATCCAATATTAGGGACATAAGACTCAGGAACAGGAGTAAGCCATTCAGCCACTGGCTCAAAATCCTGGCACTCCCTCCCTAGACAGCATGGTGGGTGTGTACCTACACCACATGGACTGCAGAAGTTCAAGAAGGCAGCTCACCAGCACCTTCTCAAGGGCAATTAGGGATGGGCAATAAATGCTGGCCTAGTCAGCGGCACCCACATCCCGTGAATTAATTTTTTTTTAAAAGCCCTTCGAGCCTGCTCCTCTGTCGATTGGATCATGGCTGATCTGACAGTGGTCTCAATTCCACTTTCCTCTCTGCCTCCTCACCCGCACCCCCCCCCAATAAATCTTCGCTCCCTCTTAGATCAAAAATCTATCTAATTCAGCCTTGATTAGATTCAGTGCTCCAGTGATTTCTGGGGGAGCAAGTTCCCCCTGATGGAAAATAAAATTCTCCATCTCTGTCGTAAAAGGGGAGACCTCTTATTCTTAAACTGTGTCCCCTAGTTCTAGCCTCCCCTATTTTACTCTACAATTCTCCATTGTGCCGCAACTCTGTTCTTCCCCCCATTTAATCTCCTGAGACGAAGTTCTGAATCTCAATCTCTAAGGACAACATTCTCCCCCCTCCTTCTGGGAAGTGTGGGAGCGGTCAGGCGGGCTTTTGATCGGCACCCCCAGTCAGAGGCGCACCGCCATTTTACCTGGGCGAGACAATTAAGGCCCGTCCAGCACGATGTCCGCCAGGAAGCACTATGCGCTCCCTGTGCGGGCGGGGGGAGGGGGTGGATTCCGTCAGCTGGGAGTGCACTATTTCGCACATGCGCGGGGAAGAGCGCACAGATTTCCCTGAGGCAACGTGCTGCCTCAGGGAGATCGGCTCACATTTTAAACTTTAAATAAAGTTTAAAAAAAAAATTCCCTGCCACGTCCCCTCACGTGGCACTGTCACATGAGTCGGGGCATGTCCATAACTTTTATTTTAAATCATTGTGAGATTTTTAAATTCATAGTGAGGCCAACCCTCGAAACAAGGATGAGGGTTCCTTGCCAGTGGGCGAGGTTTCACGCTTTTTCAGAAGCCCACCAGGGCTCCCGGCCTGCCCGTCAACCTTAAGGTTGGACGGGCGGGTCCATTAATGACTTCAACTACTTTGTTAATGACCCTAATAAGCCGTTGACAGGTTGGTGGGCATGCAGCCAACTCGGGTGCTTGCCCGCTGAACTGAGAAAGTTTGAATGACGCGCCATGACATCGGGATGCACACCCAATGTCACCCCGCGTCAATTTATGTGTCAGCGAGCGGGGCCCACCCCTGCTCACCAGCCAGAAGATACAGGCCTAAAGATAAATGGAGCAGATAAACGCTTTATAATATCTGTCCTCACATAGATACTACCCGACCGTGCCCCAAGAGAGCGAGGAGAAAGGGTAGGAGGAATTCCTTCAGCAAAAGGTTGTCAGTGCACAGCATGCTTTGTGACATAGCATGGGAGACAGAGACTAATGCATCTTTTATGAGGAAAAATTTTGAATATTTGAATCAAAGGAAGTACAGGGCCATGGGGAGAGTGCAGAGTAGCAGTTAGTTTTAGATTGCTCAAGAGCTGGCACAAGGTCAGCCTCCAAAGCTCTTACTGGGAGCTGGTTCCATATATGGTCTGTTAAAGATTACAGGTGCAAGTTACACAAAAATAAAATCTTATCCCTATACGATAACAAAAATCGATAATGCATTGCCGGTCCAGTGATCTAAATGCAGCCGTACCAACGATTTCTACTTGGGTACAATAAATTGTTTTGAATTACTGTCAAATGCTTGCGAAATGTATCCTCAGGTAGGCTCATGTGGAGGCAACAGAGGTCTCAACCACAGGCTAGAGAGAGCAAGCGGGACCTCTTTTCAGGAGGGTCTGCCGCATCTTGTGGCACCATGGCACCTGGCAAGCCAGCAACGACCTTCCCCTGGGATCAGGGACCTCTGGAGGGTGGCGGGGGGTGGGGGTGGTGCAGAAGTCCCACCTGCGAATCAAAGCTTGGCAGCTCTTCTGTACTCAGCAGGGCCACTGGAGAGGCGGTGGCTGCTGCTAGCACTACACCCATCTGAGGCCTCAATTCGAGGAGCGGCCCAGGCAAAGGTTGAGTGATGGCAGGAGGGGGGGTCAATGGGGGGGGGGGGGGGGGGGGGGGGGAGGGGGGGGGGGGGGGGTCATGGGGCAGGGGCTCTCAGTGGGCAAGCCTCCCGCCCCAAGTTTCCAGCACCAGGTTCCTCGTCTGATTGACAGCCTTTGAACAAGGGGATGTCTCCCTGGAAGCCCACAAGCAAACACAATAGGGTTTGCTTTTTGTGCTCCCTGCATAGAGAGACCCCCCCATCCGCTTCTGGAATAAAACCAGTGGCAGCAGTTGAGGCCCTTAAGTGGGCATTAATTGCCTAATTAAAGGCCTCAATTGGTAGCAAGGCCATCCACTGGGTGAACTATGGAAGGTAGCGGGGTCTCCACCCGCCACCCTCCCACCTGATTAAATGACCCCCCCAGCACCAAGCAAGCCATGGGGGAGGGCACAAGATTTCGCCCCCTAGTACTTCATCAACAACTTCAAATTCACATGGAACCCACAGGAAGTTATCAATAATTAACCCAAAGGTCTTTTCATCTTTATTAATGGACATCCATTTATCATGTGAACATTCATTTATCTTATTTAATCTCCATTAAAATCTATCTGTTATAGCTAAACCCACCTGAAGATTGCTTTGAATGGTGTTCATCTCATCCAAATTAAAAATTCATTTCAAATATAAACCTTACCAACCCATCAACTTTGCTGCCAATGGCCCAAACGCCCGCCAGCCTTCTGACACACCATGGGAGGCTTTGGAACAAAAACTCTGCCCACCCAAAGCAAGGAAGCCTGCGTCAGTGTCTGCAGCCAAGAGCGAGAGTCCTGAAGGCTGAGTTGCCTGCCCCCAGTGCTAGGGTGAAGGACATCGCCTCAGGGCTGGAGATGAACTTGGAGTGAGAGGGGAAAGGTCCAGGTGTCATGGTCCACATGGGTACCTTAAGGACATAGGTAGGACTAAGAAGGAGGTTTGACTAGGGACAAAATTAAAAAGCAAAACCATAATCTCTGGATTACTACCTAAGCCACGAACAAATTGGCATAGGGTAAATAAGATTAGAGAGTTGAATGCATAGCTCACAGACTGGTGTGGGAGAAATGGGTTTCAATTCATGGGGCAATGGCACCAGTACTGGGAAAGAAGGAGCTATACCATTGCGTTAGGACCTATGACTGGCAAATTGTATAATTAGGGCTATAGAAACGGCTTTAAGCTAAATAATGTAAATAATGGGGGGGGGGGGGTTGGTGGTGGTTGGGAGCGTTCACATGAGGGGACATTTGGAAAGTTAAAGAGAAAAGACAAGGCAATAGTGCAGGGTAGCGAAGCGGGTAATGATAATCAGGGTGTGACAGGAAGGGACAGAGCGTACAAACATAAGAGTGCACCAGCAAACAGGATCAGAGTAGGGGAAAAAATGTAAGAAGATAGAATTAAAGGCTCTTTACCTGAATGCATGCAGCATTCGTTTCAAGATGGACGAACTGGTAGCACAAATAGAAATGAGTGAGCATGATTTGACAGACATTACAGAGACCTGGTTGCAAAGTGACCACATCTGGCGCCTGAATATTCAAGGATATTTGACATTTTGGAAGGAGAGGAAGAAAGGAAAAGGAGATGGGGTGGTTCTGTTCATTAAGGATTAAATCTTATCAAATGGCAGACAGGTCGAGAGGCACAAAAAGCCTATTCCTGCTCCTATTTCATATGCTTGTATGTATTTCCGTAGGTAGATCAGTACAGCAGTCAGAAACGATCTTGGTTCAGAGGATGAAAATGTAGACTCAGTTTGGGTAGGAGGTAAGAAATAGCAGAGGAAAAAAGTCACTGTGGTTTATATGCCCCTGACAGTAGCTGCACTTTGGATAGAGTATAAATCAAGAAGTAATGGGGCTTGTAGGAAAGATACTGCAATAATTGTGAGAGATGTAAATTTTCATATGTTGGACAACCAAATTGGCAAAAGTGGCCTAGAGGATGAGTTCATAGAGCGTATCTGGGACAATTTCTTAGAACAATATGTTCTGGAACCAACCTGGGAACAGGCTTTTTTAGACCTGGTAATGTGTAATGAGACAGGATTAATTAATGACCGAATAGTAAAGGATCCTCTAGGTAAGAGTGATCAAAACATGATAGAATTTCAATTCAGTTTGAGTATGAGAAATTTGGATCTGAAACTAGTGTCTTAAACTTAAATAAATACAATATTAAAGTGTATGAAGACAGAGTTGGCTAAAGCGGAACAGGAAAATAGCTTAAAACATAAGGCAGTAGAGAAGCAGTGGCAGACATTTAAGGAGATACAAGTACCGGACCCCATATCCAGGAAGCTTAGGACCGAACTTGTACCAGTTACAGGGATTTTCTGGATTTTGGGTCCTGAGGAGGGTTGGGGGGAGGGGGGTGGGGGGGAGGAGTAGGAAAGCTTAAAGCTGAGCTGGTTTCTTCGCTGAGCTGGACTCAGCCGGGAGGGGGAAACGAGGGGATGAAGGGCAGACCTGGCCAGCTTCCACCCTTAATCCCGGACCCAAAGAGCAGAGGATCAACGCACTGCAACCTGGATATGATGGACAGCAATGTCAAATGGAGATTTTAGCTTCCAGGGCGGGACCTGGTTTTTCGGGTCCTTGCAGGTTTTGGGACGCCGGATAGGGGGTCCGGTACCTGTATTTCATAATTCTCAATAAAGATATATTACACTGAGAAAGAAAGATGCTGCAAGAAGGATGCACCGTCCATGGCTAACTAGGGAAGTTAAGGATAGTATCAAATTGAAAGAAAAGATTTACAATGCTGCAAAGATTAGTGGTGACCTAGAAAATTTTCAAAATTAGTAAAGGATGACTAAAAAAATAATAATGAGGAACTGGAGAATGAGAGATAACTAGCAAGAAATATAAAAACAAAGCTTCTATACTTAGCTGAAAAGGAAGAGAGTAGATAAAGTAAGCACTGGTCCCTTAAACGGCGAGACGGTGGAATTATAAAGGGAAACAGGAAATGGCAGATTTTGAACAAGTATTTTGTCTTCACAGTAGAAGGCACAGAAAGCATCCCAAGAACAGTAAAAAAAATCAAGAGGCAAAAGGGAGGGAGGAACTTAAAACAATCACAATCACTGGAGAAAAAAGTGAAAAAGTATTAGGAAGACTAATGGGACTAAAGGCTGACAAGTTCTCTGGACTTTATGGCCTGCATCCTAAGGTCTTAAAGATAGAGATAGTGGGTGCATTAGTTGTAATCTTCCAAAATCCCCTAGACTCTGGAAAGGTAGCAGCGAGTTGGATAAATATAACACCATTATTCAAGAAAGGAGGGAGATGGAAAATAGGAAACTAAAGGCCAGTTAGTCTAACATCTGTCATTGGGAAAACACTAGACTCCATTATCAAAGAGGTAGTAGAAGGATATTTTAAAAAAATACAATCAGGCAGAGTCAATATGGTTTTGTGAAAGAGAAATCATGCTGACAAAATTATTAGAGTTCTTTAAGGATGTAACAAGAAGGGTGGATAAAGGGGAACCAGTAGATGCAGTGTATTTGGATTTACAAAAGGCATCAGTAAGATGTCGCATAAAAGACAAGGGATCATGGTGTTGGAGGTGATATATTAACAAGGAGACAGGATTAGCTAACTAACAGGAAACAGACAGTTGGGATAAATGGGTTAGAGGATGGCAAACCGTAACTAGTGGAGTGCCACAGGGATCAGTGCTGGGACCTCAAGTATTTATAATCTAGATTAATGACTTAGATCAAAGGACAGACCGCAATGTAGCCAAATTTGCTGATGATACAAAGATACGTAGGAAAGCAGGTTGTGAGGAGGGTACGAAGTGTCTGCAAAGTGATAAAAATAGGTTAAGCTAGCAGCCAAGAATTCTGCAGATGGAGTATAATGTAGGAAAATGTGAGGTTGTCCATTTTGACAGGAAGAATAGAAAAGCAGAATATTATTTAAATGGAGAGAGAACTCAGAATGCTGCAGTACAGAGGGATCTGAGTGTCTTTGCGCATGAATCACAAAAGGTTAGCATGTAGGTACAACAAGTAATGAGGAAGGCAATTGGAATGTCAGCCTCTATTGCAAGGGGGATGGAGTATAAAAGTAGGGAAGTCTTGCTACAACCGTACAAAGCATTGGTGAGACTGCACCTGGAGTATTGTGAACAATTTTGGTCTTCTTCCTTTAAGAGGGATATACTTGCATTGGAAGCTGTTCAGAAAAGGTTCACTTGGCTGATTCCTGGGAATGAAGGGATTGTCTTATGAGGAAAGGTTGAGCAGGTTGGGCCTATACTCACTGGAGTTTAGAAGAACGAAAGGTGATCTTAGTAAAACAAAAGATTCTGAGGGGGCTTGACAGGGTAGATGCTGAGAGGATGTTTTCTCTCGTGGGGGAATATGGAACTAGGGGTGACAGTGACGTAGATGAAGAGAAATTTCTTCTCTCAGCGGGTCGTTTGTATTTGGAATTCTCTTCCGCAGAGAGTAGTGGAGGCTGGGTCATTGAATATATTCTAGGCTGAGTTAGACAGATTTTTGATCGACAAAGGTGTTAAGGGTTGTGGGGAAGGCAGGAAAGTGGAGCAAAGGCCACAATCAGATCAGCCATGATCTTATTGAATGGCGGAGCAGGCTCGATGGAACATATAGCCAACTGCTGCTCCTATTTCTTATGTTCTTATGGGTATAGCCAGAAGAGTGGACTCCCAGACCTGGAGTTTCCTCAGCCCTGGCTGGTATGTCAATTGACACCTACGTATGGGTTCAGATCTCGGACCTGAAGAGGATCCCCAAATACCTCTATTATTATAAAGAGGGCCAGTGGAGGTTCCAGTTGCCCTCTCCTCATAGAATTAGCCAGTGCTGCATTCCGCCCACCGCTCCCTCCTAGCAAGCACTTAAGGTGAGTGCAAAACGATGTGGACGCTGACTCTTGAAGGAATCTTTCAACCCCAGATAGTTCAGCAAGGTTAAGCAACGGAAGCTTGGAGTGGACATGCCCTGGCACCTATGCTAAGATTTTGGACACACAGATATTTGTCTGCAACATACTTGAGCGATGCTCAGTGGTCACAAAATATAACATGTCAACTGTATAAATTAAGGTTAAGTATATACAGGTGGAGGGCATTGATTGGATGATGACTTGAGCACATATGAAGAGACACTAGCCCCAATCTCCTGATTTTTGGTCACCCGGTGCGGAGGGGTGTGGGAGGGAAGTAGGACCTCCTCGTAAACCTGCTCCTGGGCCTGGCCAAGGTGGCCATCAACAGGTCCAGGCAGCGGGCAGTAGAGGGGGTCCTCTGAACTGAATGTCTGCCCCTCTACCATGGCTATGTTCGCGGCCCTGGAGAGGGAGCACGCGGTGTCCATCCCGCCTTCCGCGGGCCAATGGTCGCCACAGGGGCTGTGGTGCATCATCAACTCTGGGAATGATATTTTGGTTTAGTTAGTTAAGTTTCCTTTGACGTTTTGATTTTTGTTACATTGCCCCACCCGGGGCTGTAACCCCTCTCATTTATTGATTTTTGTTTAATTTATTGATTTTTGTTTTACCAAGAGTATAAAGGGACACTTAGTCAGCGGGCCGTGGAGGGGGTCGTCAGAACCAACTGTCTGCCCCTCTTCCCCGGCTACCTTGGCACCCAGGTGTCCCTGGAAAGGGAGCGTGCGGTGTCCGCCTTCTGCAACTGGATGGGCACCACAGGGACTGGAGTGCATCGTCAGCCCCAGGAACACCATTTTAAGTTTCCTTTGAAGGTTTTCTTTTTGTTACAGTGCCCCTTTAAGAGGCTGTCACCCCTGACAATTGTTAGTTAGGTTTTTTTTTGGTTTATGAGTTTTCAAAAGAGCATTTAAGAGACACTTATTGACACTGATGTGGGGAGGGTAGAGTTAGGAAATATACCCTTGTAATCTTTCAGTCTGTGAATAAATCGAAAACTGAGTAAAGATTGACTTTACTGGTCTCCTATTTCACCAACTGGCTGCCAAGAGTTTAACAAAACGTACCTCTGTCATTAATTAAGTGAACAGTGGGGGCATCTTTCAAGTCCATGCTGCAGGTGGAGTGCCTCATACACTGGAAGGACAAATTAGGATTCTAGGTGCATATTGCCCATAATTTACCTGCTGCCGTCTATGTACCTGTGAGAGCTGACTAACAATTACAACACTGTTTGGCAAAGACCCAACAAAACCCTAATCATATGTCTAGGTACCGTACCTAAGCATTCCTCTAGAGACTTGTCTATGACAGACTGGAAGAGCTTTTCATACTGACTGTCACTGAGTGTTGGGATTGCCTGAAAAGACAAGGAAAGGCAACACTTTAAAAAAAAAAGTCAAAAGGAAATACTCCACAAGTTTACAAGTAATTATTACTGAGCTGCTATGCAAGAAATGTTGACAGTAAAATTATTTTGTGGATTATGAGTGAATAAATGTTTAATACATAAATATGAAATTACGTCTGCATTTATAACAGAGATATTAACTACCTACGGGAGGCAGGCTGTCCCGTGATGAAACCTCCGGGAATATGTCCAACCAGGCTGTTAAAACGGAAGGTAAAGGAATTTGGTAATGTGTTTGTACACCTTTGCTGCACTGCGCAGTCTCAAAACGTATGTTTTTTCCAGTGTGAGACTGTAAGCCACTGAGCTCTTTCTTCTCGTACTTTGACGAACTCCACCCTGCCTCTGCTCATATACCATTCACTATCTCCTTTTCTTCCCTTTGACACTGAACTCAACCAACCTCACATCAAACTCACACTTTCTCCCTCACACCAAACTCCCACCTTTTCTTCTTGGCATCGAACATAAGTCTTCCTTAAAAATATTCGATCAAGCGAGACTTGCCAAACCTCCGAGAGTGTCTCGCCGTCACCAGGAATCAAGCAATCTCCCAGAGATCTTTGGAAACAACCCAAAAGAGAAAAATCATAGGGGTGTTAAAAAGAAAAGTCAGAGGTGAGGAAAGGGTCTGTTTGACTGACGGTCAAGAATCATCCAACTAAGTATCAAACAGTCTAGCTGGGGTTTTCCGGCCTCACCCACAGCTGGGATTTTCCAATGCGCCAAAATTAGGTCGAGGGACTTTTGGCCGGCTCTCCAAATTTTCCACTCCTGCCCATGATGGGTCCCGCCCAGAAAGTCCCGGCCTCTGTTTGCTTTCCTACTGGTGTGGGAAAGCAGGTTTGTCGCAAGGATGCCATGTCAGGTGAGCAACAGGAGGAGCAGGGAGTGATTGGAGGCAGGCTGTCCCGTGATGAAACCTCCGGGAATATGTCCAACCAGAGTTGGCAGCCGTAACCCAGGTTGGTCTCTAAGTCACTACGTCTGTCTCCTGAAATGGAGTCATGCACGATTAGTGACAGTCATTTGGTTTTAAATTTAGTTCAAACAGGTTCCTATCTCTATTAAGAGAGCAGGCAGGGGAGTTGAAAGTGAACTCATTAAACTTTCACATGCGAGTACAAGTGCTGCAGTGTGATTTCAAGGTCTTCTCACTTCCCACACCCACTCACCCCGGGAGTAGGCTTCATACCCTTTTCCATTTTTACCATCAGAGATTTTTGGCATTTCCTCTAGCTAACCGTTCCACAAATATGATTATATGTCAATTTTCTAATTCGAACCTGACATACGTGATCCAGAGCATGTTAAGGAAGTACGTGCAGGTGGCTTATTTCAGAACCACACCTTATTTGTTTCAGTTATGCCTTCGATGCACTTGGTTTTGCGTTTAACCTTCTCTTCGTCGCTGATTTTTCCTGGTTTCGTTACGCAGCTCTCATCGAGATATGCCTTGCTTTGTCTCTTTTCTAACACGGCTTTCTTTTTCTTCAGTGTATAGCTTTTCTGCCCTCTCTTTTCCATATCTGGGTGTGTGCCTTCTGTGCTATCCCCATTCTGACCCTCGATTATGGCAGAGGAGTTCTCACAAAGCACCTCTTTCCTCTTCTTCGGTTTCAGGATCTTGTCCTTCCCACCAGCAGCTACAAAGCTCGTGCCTCTCTTCATGTTCCTCTCGATACCTGAACATTAAAAGATCTTTTTGGTGACAAGGCAGATTTTACTTCCCCGAGCTCTTTCTTTAACAGTTCTGCACACAGCGTGACAGAAAAACGTGTTGTGCTCTCGAGTCCCAAAGTACCGCTCCATGGATTAACAGCACCCAGACTCCCCGCCACATGCTGTGCTCCTGATCTGTACCACACCATCTGGGATGGCACAACGCAGAAAGCAAGCATTTCCATGTAACAAGGGGAGGAAAATTGGAAGGTAAGGAATTAAAATGGGTGGTTTCACATGGGATGTTTAACATGCGGCCCGACCATTACTCAGCTCCGCTGACCTCAACAGAACTAAGAATGTTGGATGGTGGGGGCGGTTGGGGGGGGGGGGGGAGGGGGGGAGGTAGGGGGGGGTATAGCACGTGGCCAATGTAATAACACCCCATCTTGTACCACCAGCCAAGACAAACTCCTGTCCCTATTTATGTTCGTTTATAAACTAATTTTATCTAATATTATATATGAAGTAGCACATAAAAAGCGGATGAACTAACACTAATCTTACATCAAGTAACAGAGTAATTGATTTGACGTTGTAAGCATCAGTTTAACAAGAACTCTTCTGGAAAAACATTGAACTGTAATAAAGAAAACGTAATTAATATTGTACTTAATTTTAAATGAGTACGTTTTGTTTCTTTGTTGGTTTAAGGTTAATGGCAAAAGAAGCAATGGCGACATGAGGAAAAACCTTTTCACACAGCGAATGGTTAGGATCTGAAATGAACTCCCTGAGAGTCTGGTGGAGGCAGATTCAACTGTGACTTTCAAAAGGAAATTGGATAATGATCCGAAGAGGTAAATTTTGCAGGGTTTTGAAGAAAAGACGGGGGAGCGGGACTAGCTGATTTGCTCTTGCAGTGAGCCAGCAGGGATAAAATGGGCCAAATGTCCTCCTTCTGTGCTGTAACTATCCCATGATTTTTAACACAGGAGACCAGCATCCAAATGGCCTAGTGGCTAGGTGTCTCTCCTGAGGAGGTACTTACTGAAGATACAAGCCAAAAGGTTCCGAGTTTGATTTGTGGTATGTGGCAAGTTAGCTGACCATAGCCACAGTTGCAGTTTGGGGCTACTGTTCATTAGTCTTAATTGTTCCAGGATAGGGACAGGGAATAAAATTAACTCAGATTCTGACTGTTAGTTGAAATCCAATGTTTCATGCAGGTGGTGAGGAATGGATACTGGAGCCAGCTACTGGGGGGCTGGCAATGGCAAAGTCAGAACCTTCAGGAAAAAGGGATGGGAAATTGCAAGGCATGAAACTAAACAGAAGTGCTCAGGGATGAGGATGCCTGAACTAACATCGGAGTAGATGGTTATTAATCTGGGGCATACTTCAGCAATTTTGTCATTCCAACTAGGCCCAGCAGTAAAGCTATAATTACAAAAAAAAGAAGGCAAGTTGTGTCTGAGGTTAAATGCAAATAATCTGGGAAATAATCCTATACCTCAAGCCTCAAACCCAACCACTTCTGGGTTTGAAGGAAGCAGGACGAGGTAGGGAGGAGGTGGGGGGGGGGGGGGGGGGGGGGGGAAGTAAATTGGTTATTTAAATATGATAATAAGGCTGCATGCCTCATAGTAATTGTTTTTAGCCACAGCACCTTGGGAAACCCAGCAGCAGTAAAGTTTCAAAAAGGTACAAATAAAAAGACTTGCTCTGTAAATCTACACACCTGGTTTTAAACAAAGATAATACCTTGTTCAGCACAATACCATCCTTTATACCTCCTTTGCAAAATAACTGTTTCTCCTCTTTAATTTGTAATATTCGAGAGTTTGATGTGGGGCAATTTAGCAAAGTAGGACTGCATATCATTTAGAGGGCGTTTGATTTTTATTTGAAAGTATTTGTGCATTTAGCTACATAAAACACTTTGGGTGGCATTTTCCGTGCCCACTGGTGTCAGGTGGGTGTGACCAGACAATATGGCGGGAAGGCCAAAAATCGGTTTCATGCCGTCCTGAAACCAGTTTGCAATTGTCCGCGGGCTACGTTTCCCACTGCCACACATTGGGAGCTTGATTGTTTTAAACATCCGCATATCATTATAGACTCAGCTCACCAGAACCATTCCCCCCAGATTTACCACCCACATCAGTGGGAAAACACGCCGGTGCAGAACATGTCTTGACAAGTGTGACATACGGAAGTCGGGACTTACTGTCAGGGCCTTGCTCGCATAGCAAACAGCCAAGGAGCAGAAGATGCTGCTGGGGCCCGACGGCAACAGGACCCTGGAGGAACATGTACGTCGCATGCTGGGTGGATTCTCATGGACATGGCTCCGCCGTGAAGCAGCTCACGGAAGGGTGAAGGTCACCACTGAGGGTCTCCTTTGGGACTTCGGTGTCTTGGCCATGGTGTGCAATGAACTATCGCCAAGGGGGTGGGAGAGGAAGGTGTAGATTTTACTGGAAGAGGAAGGTGTACTAGTGGGTGGGGGGGTGGGTGGGTGGGGGGGTGGGGGGGGGGGGGGGGGGAGGGGGGGGGAAGAGATGGGGGGAGGTCTCGGTTTGACTGGGAGAGGAAAATGTGTCAGGCGGGGCTGAGGTTGGGAATGGGGGAGTGAGGAAAGTGTAACGGGGCAGAATATGGCAGCTGGGGAGGTAGGTGTAAGGGGATAGGAAGGTGCAAGGAAGGAGCTTGGAGGGGGGAAGGAGTTCAGAAGCGGGAAGGAGTCGGGGGTGAGGGTAGGGTGGTGGGTGTGAAAGGAATCCAGAGGGAGGAAGGAATCCGGTGGGGAGGAAGGAGTCAGGGATGGGGGGAAGGAGTCCAGTGGGGGGGAATGATTCCGGTGAGGAGGAAGGATTCCGGTGGGGAGGAAGGATTCCTCTGGGGAGGAAGGAGTCAGGGATGGGGGGGAAGGATTCCGGTGGGGAGGAAGGAGTCAGGGATGGTGGGGGGGGGAAGGAGTCCGGTGGGGAGGAAGGAGTCAGGGATAGGGAGCAAGGAGTCTGGTGGGGAGGAAGGAGTCAGGGCTGGGGGGACGGAATCCGGTGGGGAGGAAGGATTCTAGTGGGGAGGAAGGAATCCGGTGGGGAGCAAGGAGTCCGGTGGGGAGGAAGGATTCTGGTGGGGAGGAAGGATTCCGGTGGGGAGGAAGGAGTCTGGGATGGGGCGGGGGGAAGGAGTCCAGAAGGAGAAAGGAGTCCGGGGGAGGAAGGAGTCAGGGATCGGGGGAAGGGGTCCGGAGGGAGAAAGGAGTCCGGGGGCGGCAGGAGTAAGGGGAGGTAGGAATATCCAGGTGAACGTGCAAGAGAGGAGCCTGTGAAGTCGATGATTGCCCACTTAGGAGCAAAATGATGGTGGGTGTGGTCAGAGCGAATGGTGAGAATGAGAGAGGGCAGAGTGAGCCAGTACGGTGGGAGGGTGGGGGTGTGATGGTATCGGTAGAAGGTACAGTGAGGGTGGTTGGTTGGTTGGTGGGTCTCAGATGCAGACACAGACCCTAGAGGTGGGAAGGAGGTCAGAGAGGTCAATGTGAGTGGGGGTGGGATTTTAGGGAAGGTAGAGAACGTGCACTTTCACCTGGACATCCCTGAAAAAAAAGGGTACTGGCTGGTAGGTGACAGTGGGGAGGTGGAAAGTGGTGCCGAGGGGTCGACAATGATGTGGGAAATGACATGGGTGACTGGGGGAGGGGAAAGAACAGGGCAGCTAAAGACAAATCTTACACGCACCATGCTTCTAAAACCGAAAGGAAACTCGCATTGGACAGGAACAGGTGCTGCATGGGTGTGTGATCAGTGGGTGGGTGGAGATGCAGGTCGGCTCAGATGGACAACTGAATGAGAACCCCAGCAGGCAGCATTGAAAATGCTCAGGACATTGAGTGTGGTTCGGGAAGGATCCACATGCATGGGAGTGTGCTTGCGTGAAGCTCCGAAAGGCGCTGCCAAACACACACACACACACATACCCCACACACGCAATCCAGAGTCACTCATGGTCCAGCTGCATGCACTGCACTGTTAATGTGGGGGGTATGCAGTAGGAGGACTCGCGAAGCCTGTCAATGAAGCTGAAAGACACCATTACTCATTATTCAGTGAAAGAGAATATATTTTCAGATTATAAAATGACAAAATCTGTTCACCCGTGCAACCACTTGTGATCAATATTTCTTAACTTTTCCAGGCCTAACATCTCTGGGCGCTGCCCTGACATCCACAGCAGGGGTGGAGATAGTCTGTACAATGGCTGGCCCTGTTGCCTCTGATGACTTCAGCTTGGGTCCTCTGGAAAGCCAAGGCCTCAGGTGCAAAGCCAGTTTGGCTTTGGCTGTCCTCCTGTGGGCCAGCTGCTCCCTCCGTGGTGACAGAGGATGAGGTTGAGTGGGGGGTCACAGGCAAAGGGGGCTTGGAGGGAGAGGACAGTCTCTGAGATCCCTGAGTGGATGACCCAGGGCTGTCCAGCTGCCTGACTCCTTGAGGGGAAGGAGCACCTGGAGGGACGTTGAGGTGCCCCGTTTCCCTCTCACATTGCCGTGAAGGAAATCACCCATGATTACCGCAATGGAGTGCAGCTCTCCGTGCATCTCCGCGTTCTACTGGACCAGGGTCTCCATGGCGTCCCCCATCCTTCCCATAGAGACCACCATACGTGTGGGCACCACTTCATCAGAGCAGGCGGATGCACTCCTCCAACTCGCATGCCATTCTGTTGAGGACTTGCAACTGCTCTGCGTGATGTTCCCCTGCCTCTGCTGACTCTCCACAATGAGTTGGAAGGCCGAATCCAGAGGTTCGTCATCTGACGCGGACCTCACAGATGCCTCTTTCCCAGCATTCCTCTGAGTGTCAGGGAGTTCGGCTGAACCTGTCTCCTCCTGCTGCGGACACGTGCCCATGCGGTGACCACCAGACTGTGAACCCGAGCCTGCTCTAGATCTAGGTCCCACCAAGGTGTGGCCTGCGCTGGTGGAGGGTGGAGGTAAGTACTGTGACAGGTCTTCCAGGCTGCTTATTTCAACTCTTCAAAGGAGGTGTCCTCTTCGCTGGAGGCGAGGACCTGGATGGAGCTGAGGGACTGGCTGGCTGAGGGTGTCGATCGCTTGGCAGAGCTCCCTGTCAACCAAAGTAGAGATAATTAGTGCATGGCAGCAGAGTCAAAAGCAGGACAGAGAGGCACTCACATTTGTGTTGAGAGAGGGATGGTGTGGTGCAGGATCCTCACATATGTGTTCGTCACTGACCTCAGCGTTACCGCAGGCAGGGTCCACGTCCTCATCAGTCAGTACGATGGCAGGCTCCTCAAAGTGAGTGAGGGGCCTAATGTGAGCCACTCCACTCTCGGTCTGGGATCTCTCCCTGCTGTTGTCAGCCAGCTTCTCCTGCATGAAAACAGATGGAGAGAGTGTATGCAGGACACATGGCACTGCGTGGAATGTCTGTGTGGTGAGCAGAGCCATGGACGGGTTGAGGATGCAAGCTCAAGAGGATGTGAGCCTGATGGAGACTTGAGGGTGTGTGTGAGAGTTAGTGGTATTGTCCCTTGAGGTGTGAGATCCCTGTGGATGTGTGATGGGTTCGAGAGTGTGTGAGCCGAGAGTGATGAGAAGAGTGACTTACCCTGGCGGAACAGAGGAAATCCTTCATCCTCTTTTGCAGGGCGATGGCGCTGAACACGATTGCCACCACCTCCCATGCTGGATTTGTCACCTTGCTTGATGGCCTTCGCCCAGAGTGGGGGTAGAGGACCTCACAGTGGGCTTCCACTGAACCCAAAAGGAATTCCAGGGACGCGTCACTGAATCGGGGGGTGCGGTTGTGTGTGTGTGTGGTGGGGGGGGGGGCTGCAGTCTCCTTGCTTTTCAGGGCCATGTCTCCTGTGCAGCAGTCCTGGGCTGGAAGCAGTGAGAGGTGTGCACACAGCTGCACTTTAAATACGGCACGCGGCATGAGGAAGCGGCGAGGTGACTGCGTGGCGGGCAAATCGGAGGCCACCCGCCAGCAGGACGGTGTGTCTGCCGGGAATGCATGATTAATGAGGCCGGGTTGGGACGATACAGCGTGAAAAGCCGCCACTGCGGCCGGTGGGTAAAACGTCCTTTATCCCTGTCTACCTACTGCCCTTTGGAATGCTGTACATTTATTTATGGGTCATTTAGTGATCGAGACAGTGCCGACTCAGACGAGATTTTGCTGTATCTCCCATGTCTCTCATGCGTGTTGTCTGAAATAAAGTGCTTCTCCACCACCCCCCCCCCCCCACCCACCACTTCCTGCAGACACTGATTCTCACTGCAGTACCGTTAAAGAGGCGATTAGCAGCTGGCATTCCTTCCCCGTGGGTGAACGGGTATAAACGCTGGAGGCAGGATTTTCATGGGCTGATGGGGGTGGGAACGGAGGCAGGTGGGCAAGTAATTCCATGCAGCTGGACTCCTTAAAGGCACCACCCCCACGCCCCAAGCATTTTGGGGAAGGTGAAATTGGGGTGAAAAAGCTACCCGCCCACACATGGTGTGTAGCTAGTTAAGGTAATTAACCGGCCGATAAGGCCAATAATCAGACCGTGGGCCCCAAAAGCATCGGGAACATGGCAGCTGCTTGGAGGCAGCCTCCTGGCAGTAGACTGGACATCCAGAGCTCCAGGATATCTGCCAGGCCGTCAGTGGCACTTTCCAACAAGGACAGAGGAACCACAGACTGGATGTGCAGTCATCCCCAGACCAGAAATGCGCAATTCCTGGCAGCCACCCCAGCAGCGGCAGAGATGTGACAGCAGGCCACCAGGCCGCCGGGAGGGGAGTGTCACGCCGCCCAGGGCTGAGGGAACCAAAAGCAGGAAAGGAAAACACATTTAAATAAAGTGAAAACAACGTCCTTGGAATTGTGCTTTTCTTTGCAATTCCTCAGCTTATGATTGCAAATGGAGCATTAACCAAGCCGTTAACACTCCATTAAACGCCAGCAAAAGGAATTTAATGCAATTGTGGAAATCGTCGCGGTGTTAATTTCAAAGGCTATACCTTAAAGCTGTTACACAACCAAGATTTATTCAGGCATAATTCTTGTGAAAATGTCAAACAAAGGCCCCCTTTTTCTCAACAATTATAGGAGTGTTTGGCACCTCTCTGTGTATAGGGAGGTACCCATGTACAACATACCATTGCTCGCTGTAGTCACTTCAAATGCACCACGACTGTCAGCGCAGCACAATTTCCTCAGCTCTAGAAAAAAGTTAAAGTACACAAAATGAAAACCAATTAATGGGCGCGGCCACAGCTCCCTTGTGGGAGCACCAGCTTGATTCAAGACGATTGCCAATGATTGCAAGATAGGCTACGTTAATCAGTTTTTACACTGCTACTGGTGTTCCCTCTACCCCATCAAAATGAGATTTACAAATCAACCCAATTAATGCTGAAGTTACACACATCCAAGAAAACTTTAAAATCCTTCCACACATTTTATTTGCTTACATGAAGTACTATTTACTTTCTGTATGAGTGCCGCTGGGAAGAAGTGTTTTGATGGTTTCTGCAGAGTGACAACTTTTTGGACGTGTTTTAAGGTTTTGTTGGAAATATACACGAGGAAATCTTTACAAATACACAGCAGCCAGAGCAGCTGTGCGTCAATCAAAAGGACGTACGTGAACTCTCTTAAATATTGTACATATTTAGTGCCAGGTTTTAGACAATATTATTGCAGTTAATTCTACAAGTGATGATGTCTGAGACCCCAGGGATAAATATTTCACACTTACTTATTCTTGTATCTGCAGCAATAATAGGCATATTTATACAGTTGATATGTCAGGAGCCACCCTTTACAGTTCCCACAAAGTCTCCGCCTCAAAGCTATAATTCTAACCACAGGCTGATTCCCCAGCTACGCTGTCAATCCTCTTACAGGAGCAATTAGGTCTGTTCCTTTCCATCCCTTTTTCTATTGACATGACCTGTTCGGCCTGCAGCCCTCCCCTGTCAGAGAAGGCAAAAATCAGACTGGTGTGCCCTGCAGCACTCTTTGCAAAACTCCTGACACCCTCTTCGAGGATGCCTTTTGTTGAAAGGGTGAGTATTTGGCTTATTTTTCTGCAACAGATCAGACATATTCATTGGCCTGTGTGTTGGTGCAGGAACACCACTGCATGGAAATTCCCCTCCAAGCCACACACCATCCTGACTTGGAAATATATCGGCCGTCCCTTCAGTGTCGCTGGGTCAAAATCCTGGAACTCCTTCCCTAACAGCATTCTGGGTGTACCTACACCACATGGACTGCAGCGGCTCAAGAAGGCAGCTCATCACCACCTTCTCAAGGGGCAACGAGGGATGAACAACAAATGCTGGTCCAGCCAGCGATGCCCACATCATGCGAATGAATAAGAAAAAAACTCCTACACAGCTGCCATTTTCTTCGTGACCTGACTTAATACCAAATGGCCTGATTAATTGAGAACAGGTGAGTGGTATGACCTCAAAAGTTTTCTTTATTTTATGGGCGTGGTACTGAGCTGCCATCTTGAACCGCTGCAGTCCATGTGGTGTAGGTATGCCCACAGTGCTGTTTGAGAGGGAGTCCCAGGATTTTGACCCAGCGACCATGAAGGAGCGGCGATATAGCTCCAAGTCACCACCGATGGGACAGCCTGGTTCGCTCTGCTTCCACACTTGGGAAAAATGGGACCCTTGTATATTATCGGGGATTCTCCAGAGAAACAGTCAATTGGTAATCAGCACAGAAAATAATGTGGTTTGTGGTGCAGTCAGCCATAGAGCTCAAGCTGATAATGTGGGGTCAGTCTTTGCGATTTGCAAGCGACTTGAAGGTATCAAGTGTATCGCCCGCAGGTTAAAGCTAGATGCGCTGCTTAGCATTTTTTGAGAATTCTTGTCCTAACTCTGGTGATGGAAGTTGTAAGCCAGGTCTGGGCTTGACGCTTTTGTTGATACTGTTAATGAAAATTGATTTGCTGTTTCTTTACTTTTCAATACTCTAGTCACTTTGTACAGCCCTCGGGAAACTGTTCATTTTTAAATCATTTTTGTTTCTCATGCACGTGTCCCATCCTATGAGCATGTACGCCCTATATTTTTGACTCCACCTTCTCCCCTTGCAAATCCCACCCTTCCATGGTGTCCAAGACGGTAAGGTGGACCACCTGGGGGCAGATCTCCAGCAGTCCCGATTTCGGCTCGCCACCTTGGTCATGCAGTGAAGGGTTAGAGTTAGGATCAGGGACAGTTATTATTTTCTTCAACAGGGGATCATCTCCCACGGCAACACGCCTGAGATAAGGAACTCATGGGAGAGAGAGCGTGAACCTGAATTATTCCACTCCATCATCCCGTGACCTCAATTTTTCATTCAAATCTTCATTAAACTTTCAGTTTTATTCACTGAGTCACCAGCAAGCTTTCAATGCACAAAATCAAAAGTTATTAGCGCAACTGCACCTTCAAAGTCTTTCATGGTCCTCTCTCTCTAAACCTCAGCTCCCTGAGCAGTTTAGCTTGGCTCGTGTGAAGTTTGCAATTATCTGATAAACAAGTGTCTCCTTCTTTCACACACTTGTCCCTGCGGATGAAGAGGGACAAAAGTCAAAATTAATGTCCTTCATTTTGGATGATTTTCTGACATAATTTTCAAAATTATTTTGACAATTCCACACTCGTGCTAAAATGACAATGATGTTCTTTTGACCTTTTTGTTCCTACTGTTTTCTCTTTCCAACACTATTGGATAGTTTAGTCTCACATCTTCCTTTCTCATTTGGCTGTTTCACAACAGTCAACTTGTGCGTATATAATCCCTGCAATGTAGTCCAACATATTAACACTTCACAGGAGTGGTATCAAGCAAAATTTGACACCAAGCCACACATTAGGACAGGTGAGGCAGGTTTTAAAGAGCGTCTTAAAGGAGGTGAGAGAGGTGGAGAAGTTTAGGAAGTGAATTTCAGAGCTTGGAACCCAGGCGGCTGAAGGCAAGTACATCAATGGTGCAGCGATTAAAATTGGGGATGCTGAAGAGGATGCAGAAATACAGTGTGGAGATCTCGGGATGGGCTGTAGTGCTGGGGGAGGTTATGGAGACATTGAGCAGAGTTTTTAATGGTCTGACCAGTAGGGAGCGGGTTGGTCTAAAAGTCGCGGGGAACAAAATTGTGATTCCCCAAACGTTGTGGAGCTTTAACTCCACAGATTGTTGCCGATTGGTTCTCCACCTGGAGGCCAGCCTGACTGACAAGTTGGGCTTCCATTCAGGAGCCAGTCAGTGACAGCCGCAACATCAGCTAGGTCCACCGTGGACAGGGGGTTGGGGACTGGGGGGGTGGGGGGTAGGGGTGGGGAGGCAGTGGACCATGGCAGCTGATGGGCGATGAGGGGGAAGAGAGTGAAGGAGGGAGTGGGTTTATCTGAGTTGGCTGGCCAGGGGCCTGAAGTGATGGAGACATTGGAGGCCTCATGGTGGGATGGGGAAGGGGTCAGAATCTGAGGCCTTAGGTGGAGGAGAGGTGAGGTTCAGTGGTCTCAGGGGTGGGAGGTTTGGGAGTTTCATGATTGGGGGTCGGGTAAGAGGATGGGGGCCTCGTGATGGGATCAAAGGTATCGGGGTGAAGATCAAGTCCAATTGTGGAGGCTCCACAGCCAAGCTCCTGGATCCAGGAGGTACTTACCTCCTGAATCTACCAACTCCTCGCCTCGAGGAAGCTGCCAGATTACCCCATACCGAGGAAATATGGCCAACAGCAGTTAAAGTTGAAAACCTGCATGCCAATGAGGCTCGCCGCATCGTTATCCCATTTAAAGTTGTGTAACCTGCACCCCTCGGATCAACTTCCAGCTTCAATTATAACTGGAAACAGGCGAGTTGGGGGCAGGTTTGGGCCGGGAAACAGATCTTTGAGACGTTATCCACCCCTCCATACGGCTCAAACCTGCCATATTTTTTCAAAGTTAATATACAGCCCATTTCTTCTGCACATCCTCTCTGACCAAATTTAGGATTATCCAGCATACAACTGGCCTGTTCTAATCCTAAATAAAGATTACATTATAGTATATATGATCAGATTTTCCACGGTATTGCTGAAAGGGAGGTTAGATAACTAGCGTTTATGCAACATAGAAGAAAACCTCAGCATCATTGATTTATAGTGACTGAATAATTCAAATGCAATTTGCGTTGAATGATATGCTAGATTTCTTGCCAGCGTTTTACAGTTCTACATCTATGACTGTCTCCATTAATCTGTGAAAACCCATAAATGAGTGACCTTTATTTTATACAGAGATTCCTTCACTAGATTTTATCCCTTAGCAGTTTGAAGCTGGGCAAATATAGCAAGATGGTATGCAAGAGGTACCCCAGTTAAGAGTTGAGATATCCACACCCCGTAATTCACATTTTGGGCTCTGTTCTGCTGTCGCAGGTGTGGCAGATCTGAAACCACAACCCGCCCCACCCTAGCCCCAGGCTGGAAAACACACCCCTTAAGAAGCAGGGTGGTACACAGCTTGGGTCACTCAAGGCCCTACAGGACGAAAGAAGAGGGTGCCGTTGTGTCTTGTTCTCACTGCACGTACTCAGACTGCAGGATGTGCCTTTAGCTGCCAGACCCTGGCCATAAATATCAGGTCCAAGCTTAGGCTTCTGGGAGAGGCTGAACCCTTCGAGGAAGATTTTTCCTGTTACAAATGCTGAAATGTTCCTATGGGGCTTTTCCATTATAAATATTGACTTTGAATTTGTGAATTGGATATGCACACTAACGTAATATAGGGTTTCTCAATTATTAATTTATTATACTGCAATGTTCCTGAATAAATCTGACTAGATAACACAAAATTATTTTCCAAGTATTACATTAAGTGACTGCTGGTGAGACATTTACAAAAGTATTAACCTTTCATTAAGAGGGCACAATGTACTGAAGCAGCAAAGGGTAACTGTAGAATAAAAATTTTCTCTTTCCAATTTTCTCATTCCTCTCTCTCCTCAAAATGTTGACAGTTCTGTAGGTGCCAGTCAACCTCTAACACATAGCCCAGTGGCTATAATACATGGATGAGTGCCGCTCCAACACTCAAAGGGGAAGGTGGTGGAGGGGTGATAATGTCACTAGACTAGTAATTCAGAGGCCCAGACTATTGCTCTGGGAGACATGGGTTCAAATCCCATGATGAAATTAAAATTCAATTAATAAATCTGGAATTAAAAAAGCTTGTCTCAGTAACGGTAACCATGAAACTATCATCAATCGTTGCAGAAACCCATCTGAGTCACTAATGTCCTTCCTTTAGAGAAGGAAATCTGCCATCCTTACCTGGTCTGGCCTTTAATGTGACTCCAGATCCACAGCAATGTGGTTGACTCTGAGGCCTAGCAAGCCTACAGTTGTACCAAACTGCTACGAAGCCTAAAAGGAATGAAACCAGACGGATCACCAGGCATCAAACAAGGCAACCAGAAACGACAAGAGCAAACCCAGCCCTGTCGGCCCTGCAAAGTCCTCCTCACTGACACCTGGAGGTTTGGGCCAAAATTGGGAGAGCTGTCCGAAAGACTAGTCAAGCAACAGTGTGACATAGCCATATTCATGGAATCATACCTTATAGACAATGTCCCAAACACCACCATCACCATCCCTGGGTATGTCCTGTTCCACTGGAAGTGGCGGCGTAGTGGTATACAGTCAGGAAGAAGTAGCCCTGGGAATCCCCAACATCGACTCTGGACCCCACCAAGTCTCATGATATCAGGCCAAATGTGGGCAAGGAAACCTCCTGCTAGTTACCAAACTACATCCCTCAACTAATGAGTCAGTGCTCCTCCATGTTGAACACCACTTAAAGGAAGCATTAAGGGTTGCGAGGGCACAGAATATACTCTGGGTAGGGGACTTCAATGTCCATCACCAAGAATGGCTCAGTAACATCACTACTGACTGAGCTGGCTGAGTCCTAAAGGACAAAGCTACTAGGCTGGGTCTTCGGCAGGTGGTGAGGGAACCAACAGAAGGGAGGCTACTTCACCTCATCCTCGCCATTCTACCTGTCGCAAATGCATCTGTCCATGACAATGTATGGTAGGAGTGACTACTGCACAGTCCTTGTGGAGACGAAGTCCCATCTTCACATTGAGGATACACTCCATCATTGCGTCTGGCAATACCATGACGCTAAATGGGATAGATTTTGAACAGATCTAGTAATTCAAAACTGGGCATTCATGAGGCGCTGTGACCAATCAGCAGCAGTGGAATTATATACAATCACAATCTGCAACCTCATGACCCAGCATATTCCCTACTCTACCATTACAATCTACCCAGAAATGTGGAAAATAGCCCAGGTATGTCCTGTCCACAAAAAGCAGCCTGGTCAATTTACACCCCATCAGTCTACTCTTGATCACACAAAAGTAATGGAAGGTGTCATCGACAGTGCTATCAAGTGGCACTCACTCAGCAATAACCTGCTCATTGACATTCAGTTTGGGTTCCGCCAGGGACACTCAGCTCCTGACCTCAGTACAGCCTTGGTCCAAACATGGACAAAAGAACTGAACTCAAGAAGTCGGAGTGACTGACCCTGACATCAAGGCCATATTTGACCGAGTGTGGCATCTAGGAGCCCTAGCAAAACTAGACTCAATGGGAATTGGGGGAAAACTCCCCAGTGGTTGGAGTCATACCTAGCACAAAGGAAGATGTTAAGGTTGTTGGAGGTCAATCATGTCAGTCCCGGGACATCACTCAGGAATTTCTCAGGACAGTGTCCTAGGCTGAAATATCTTCAGCAATGACCTTTCTTCCATCACATGGTTAGAAGCAGGTATGTTCGCTGATGATTGCACAATGTTCAGCACCATTCATGGCTTCTCAGATACTGAAGTAGTCCATGTCCAAATGCAGCAAGACTGGGACAATATCCAGGCTTGGGCTGACAGTGGCAAGTAACATTCACACCACACAAGTGCCAGGCAATGACCATCTTCAACAAGAGAGAATCTAACCATCGGCCCATGACATTCAATGGCATTAACATCGCTGAATCCTCTGCTATCAACATACTGGCAGTTACCACTGACCAAAAACTGAACTGGACTAGCCACATAAACACTTTGGCTACAAGAGCAGGTCAGGGGCTGGGAATCATGTGGTGAGTAACTCACTTCTGACTTCCCAAAGCCTGTCCACCACCTGCAAGGCACAAGTCAGGAGTGTGATGGAATACTCTCCACTTCCCCACGAGTGCAACTCCAACAACACACAAGAAGCCTGACACCATCCGGGACAAAGCAGCCTACTTAATTGGCACCCCATCCACCACCTTCCACATTTCCTCTTTCCACCACCAACACACAGCAGCAGCAGTGTGTACCATCTACAAGGCGCACTGCAGCAACTCACCAAGGTTCCTTCAACCTTCCAAACCCGTGACCTCTACTACCTAGAAGGACAAGAGCATCAGATGCAGGGAACACCACCAACTGCAAGTTCCTTCCAAGTCACACACCATCCTGACTTGGAAATATATCACTGCTTCTTCAGTGCCACTGGGTCAAAATCCTGGAACTCCCTCCCTAACAGTACCGTGGATGTGCCTACATCACATGGACTACAGTAGTTCAAGGAGGCAGCACGCCAACTCCTTCTCAAGGGCAATTAGGCCAATAAATACTGGCCTAGGCAGCGAGGCCCACATCCGAAGAATGAATTTTTAAAAATTTGCACCCTCCAAGACAAAGCAGCCCATTTGATTGACACCTCCCTCCAACAATGACGCACAGTGGTAGCACTGGGTACCATCTACAAGGTGCACTGCAGCAACTTGGCAAGGCTCCTTCAATGGAACCTTCCAAACCCGTGACTGCTACCACCTAGAAGGATAAAGGCAGCAGATGCATGGAAACACCATCACCTGTAAATTCCCCTCCAAGCCTCATACCATCCTGACTTGGAAATATATCGCCGTTCCTTCACTGTCGCTGGGTCAAAATCCTGGAACTCCCTCCCTAACAGCACTATGGATGTGCCTACACCACATGGACTGCAGCGGTTTAAGAAGGCAACTGACCACCACTTCTCAAGGCTAATTAGGGGTGGGCAACAAATACTGGCCTTGCCCACATCCTATAAACAAAGAAAAATAAATCCACCTGAGTCTTGAAATGTCAGTAGTCTATTAGTTCATGGCGAACATCATAGCAGACCCTGATTCTGTCATACTCTAATATCCACCACACCTGTACACTCAAAAGGGATCAACAGTGGTATACCTGATCAATTTTCCTCCCTAAGGTGAGGGACCCATAGCCAATTGTTAATGCCCACCCTACTGCCAGTCCAGCTGAGATAGGTACTCAACAACAAATTTCACTTATCGCTTGCAAAATGACCTGAGGCGCTTTACTGGAGCGTAGGTTTAAGGAGACACATAGACAAGCAGCCAAAAGCTTGGTCAAAGGTGTGGGTTTAAAGGAGCATCTTGAAGGAGGAGGGAATTCCAAAGCTCATGGCAGACAGCTGAAGGCGCTCCCACCAATCGGTTTGGCAAGGGAAGTGAAACCCGAGGAACCTTACAGTCTGTGTCACTCTACTACTCACTGAGCCATTGGGAAATTAAGCAGAATGCAGCACCGATGATCTACCCAACTGAGTTCCTGATCTCAGCTACACTGTACGTACACAGGTGCCAGGATTTAATTCAACATTGGCAATTGGAGAAAATGGGCTCCTTTTAACCTCGGGCCTTGGACAAAGCATTTCTTCGTAAAAGTGGAGAGAGGAAATTGGAAGAAGAGGTTTTTAGTAAGCTGTCGTCTCTCAATAACCCAGAGAAACACTGGTGGAAGCAAAATGGCACAGACGCCATAGTAACTGGGAGAAAATTGAAGGATTCGAACTCTCATAAAATTAGAATGAATAAAATTATATAGTTGTCCTATTTACTGAGCACTCAATGACTATTACTGAGACTCTCATTACACTGACTATCCTGAATGTTCATTACAATTTTAAATGTTATAATTTTTCAAACCTGTATCTGTTACACGTTATTAAGTGGAGCCATGATCAAGGAGGTACCTGAGGTAGATCGTGTGGAAAAGTGTGTGGCAAAATTGAACACTTATTTGAGCAGGTTGGTGCTGGAGTTCAAGGATCAGCCAAATGGACTGCTGAGTCTTCTCTACAATAATAATCAACCATAATACAACTGCTATAATGATTTCAGTTGGTTAGGGCACTACACAGTGCCCTAATGCTCTAGCTGAGGTATTTATCAATCTATGCACTATAATGTAGTGACAAATGTTCATCTCATTAACCCACCCAAATACTATAGTTCAAGTAATTCTACACTAAGCTCTACTAAGGTCTATAGCTGAAGTATTTTTCAGACTAAGCAAAGTTTTCTTTTACACTGCGTGCTATAACGGCATAGTATTTTTCACAAAGCATTATAAGTTGAGGGTATTTGTTTCTCTAGCCACTGAAATTACCACACCAAGGGGGAAAATTAGTTCAGGCTTGTCAGCAAGTGCGATTAACCCCTGTCGGTAATTCTCATTTCCCATGATTGTGGCATGCGGTCTAGTGCTAAACACACTGCTGAGCAGCTGCACCTAAGCAGCTGCACCCTCAGCAGGGGGACCAAGTTCGTGCAAGGCAAGCACCAATTTAAAACTAGCCTGCGCTTCTTAAAGCCAGCCTGCCTGCACCTCTTGGAGAGGAGGTGTATTCTGGCTGCAGCCAATGTTGGAAGTGACACAGAGAGACATTCTGAGCAGGGAGAACGATAGAGCATTGGGGCAACAGGTCAGAGAGAGGGCTCCTAGGTTGCCGGATGCAGCGCTGGAGGTAGGTAGGGCGCCTGATCAGCGTTAAGATGCCCACTGACATCACCATCTGCCCATTCTGCCTGCATCTGACACATACAGGGGATGCCTGCATTATGGCCCTCCTCAGTGTGGCACACATTGAGAGTAGCAACAGAAATCAGCAGGAGTGTACACAAGTGCCAGGGACCTTCACAACCGCACCCCGCCCCACCATTTTATACCCTCACCCAGTTGCTGCAGTGGTGCTGAATTTTGAAAATGTTATCACACTTTTAGCGCTATATTGCTAGGGAGATAAGCAGCTTTCCACAGTGGACACACAATAGTTTCTGTTTTCAAGCTATTTCCTACATCACATATGTACTTTCAGATGGCATTTCATCAGCTGCTATATT